>NC_039358.1:105478594-105675497 GCF_003573695.1 Papaver somniferum
TTTCATGTCAAAGTTTTCGTTAAGCATGCTTTTAGTGGTATTAATACTATCAAGGTTACTACCTAATATGAGCATATCATCAACATATAGGCACACAATAACATGAGAATCATCCACAAATTTAATGTAAACACATTTATCAGATTCATTAACCTTGAAGCCATTAGATATCATTACATGATTAAATTTTTCATGCCACTGTTTAGGTGCTTGTTTTAAACCATACAAAGATTTTTTCAGTTTGCATACTTTATCTTCAAAACCTTTCACAACAAAACCTTCAGGTTGGTCCATATAAATTTCTTCATTCAATTCACCATATAAAAAAGCAGTTTTAACATCAATCTGATGTATATGCAAATCATAAATAGAAGCAATAGCAATCAGCATCCGGATAGAAGTGATTCTAGTGACCGGTGAATAGGTATCAAAGAAATCTAATCCTTCCTGTTGTCTGTACCCCTTAGCTACCAACCTAGCTTTGTGTTTTTCTATAGTTCCATCTGTTCTAAGTTTCCTTTTGAAGACCCACTTGCAACCTATGGTTTTACTACCAGGAGGTAAGTCTACAAGCTCCCAAGTTTCATTTTGTTGAATGGAATCCCACTCATTATTTGAAGCTTCTTCCCAGAAGGGAGCTTCCGGAGAAGTCACAGCTTCCTTATAGGTTTGGGGTTCAGACTCTACCGTAAGAGTCACAAAATCTGGACCGAAACCTTTCTCGGTTCTGACCCTCTTACTTCTTCTAGGTTCGGTTTCAGCATCTAGAGACGGGGGTTGACTAGTCGAAGGAACATCTGAGAGATCATCGTGGACCCTTTTATGAGGTCCAGACCCTAAAGGGAAAATGTGTTCGAAAAACACTGCATCTCTGGATTCCATTATGGTGTTCTCACCAATTACCATGAACCTATAAGCACTAGTGTGCTCAGGATATCCTAGGAAAACACAATCTACAGTTTTTGGTCCTATTTTGGTTTTCTTGGAACGAGGAGTGGCCACCTTGGCCAAACACCCCCACACTTTAAAGTATGCATAGGACGGTTGTCTTCCTTTCCACAACTCATATGGAGTTTTGTCGGATTTCTTAAATGGAACTCGGTTCAAGATATAGCAAGCAGAGAGAATTGCTTCCCCCCACAGGTTCGAAGGTAGCCCTGAACTAGCTAACATAGCGTTCACCATATCTATGAGTGTTCGGTTTTTCCTTTCAGCTACTCCATTCGACTCAGGTGAATAAGGTGCAGTAGTTTCATGAATAATGCCATTAAGTTTGCAGAATTCTCCTATAGGTATCACATACTCACCGCCTCGGTCCGACCTAAGAGTTTTGTTTGACATGTCTTTGCTCAGCATCAGGCTCTTGTCTTTGCAGCACAGAAGTTCCTCCACCTGGATCTTTTTCCCCAGCTCCACCATGGTGATTTCACGATTCTTGTGTCGCAGCCTCCTCTTGTACTCGTTCCATGAGGGTGGTAGCTTTTCAATCACTGCGGATACTTGTAGAGATTCATCAATATGCATGCCTTCAGCAAGAATTTCGTTGATGAGTAGCTGGAGTTCGACGAATTGTTCTACAACAGGCTTTTCATCAGTCATCTTATATTCCAGGAACCTAGCCACCAAGAACTTCTTGCTTCCAGCAGCTTCAGCAAGATATTTTTCTTCTAGGGCTTCCCATAAATCAAAAGCAGTAAAATTATCTTTTGCATTATAAAAGTCGTACAAGGAGTCATCAAGACAGTTAAGAATATGGTTTTTGCACATGTAATTTTTCCTAGTCCACCTATCCAGTCTATCTTCATAACCACGGTCATGAAGCCTTCTTGAGGGTCTTTCTAAGGCAACTTCATCTAGCCTTTGGTCTTTTAAGAAGAATAACATTTTGGACTGCCATCGTTTAAAGTCTTTGCCACTAAACTTTGGGGGTTTGTCTACAGTACTCTTTCCCATGTTGTTACAAAATATAGTAAAGAGGATATTGCCTTTAGATTGTTGGAAAAAGTACTAATAATGTAACTGAGAAGATGATACTTAGCTCAAAATAATGTTGCTGATGTTGCTGCACAGAGAATGTAGAGGCACGTAAACTACGCTGTCCTAAAGGCAATATCGCCTGCCACTCCTCTGAGATGCTACAGCAGTTGGCGAGTCACCTCCAGGATACAACTACAGTTAGTACCCCTCAATGTAGCATACAATGAGGGTACCCTTAGAGCTTGGCAGAACTTAAAAACAGTAGAAGAGATGTTTACAGAAAAACAGAGGAAGAGTAGAAGAGATGTTTCTCTGTGGTATGTCTTTTCTGAGCTTACAACTACTCTCTTATATAGTGTTTGTGTAGTTACAAACAAGAAAGAAAACCCATGCGTATGACAGTCAAAGAAAACCCATGCGTATGACAGAAATACTGGTAATGTTGGGTTAAAGATAGTGCATGGAGCAGTGTGTTGCTGCCAAGCCAAATACGTACAGACAAGGGAGCCAGGACAAAACACGTACAGACAAAGAAGCCAAGACAAGCACGTTCAGACAAAGAAGTCAGGACAAAACACGTGCAGACAAAGAAGAGATTCTTCTACTTGTGTGGAAAACACGTACCAAAAATTTCAGCAAAAAGATAGGATCTAATGAACCCACACCCACACCCGGACCCGGACCCGAACCCGAGCCCGACCGACCGACCGGACGGACGGCGGCGGCGTGCGTGCTTCTGTGCGAAGCACCGCGCGTACGGGAAAGGCAACCTTGCCCTAGTCTAGGCCTTCCCTCAAAGCACAAAAGTCTAATGACCCAAGGGCCATGCCCTTATAGCCAATTCTATGGTATTTAAGTCTAAAACTCTTTAGATTTTAGTCAATGTGGGACTATTGTTTTATCTATTCAAATGAAAAAACAATTAATGGGCAATAGGTCTAGGGATCAAAACATAGTCCATGTAAAAAATTGGTATTTTTTAAAGCGTTTTTTCTAACAATCCCCCACATGAAAGATAAAACATATCGACGAAATACGAGAAAACATAATACATCAATATTAGGCTAAGGTGTCCCAGAGATTGAACCTTAACTTAGTGAGAGGTTACCGGAACTGCTTGTTGTTACGGTGAACACAATGTCTTGAACCGTCAACAGTGAGTGCAATTCAGAAATAACAACCACACTTTGATGTCTCAAAGAAAGCTGCCAAGCTCTTGCCGTTGTGCCCGTTTTGGCCGTGGGATAAATCCCGGACTTAATGAATGTCTCTAGAGAAAAAGCTCAAATTCTCATAGGAAGCGGCCCCACTTCCAACATCCACATAGGTGAGTCCATTAAGAGTGTCCTGCCACACTCCGCTTTAAGCAAAGCCATGGAACTCATTAAGATCTTGACAGATCATCCTAAAACATGCAGGCAACACTATCATACGGTTACACCATAGGGAGGGACAAAGATAGTGTTTTCTCTCGACATCACCAAAAATTAGTTATCTCATTGAACCTTGATCTTGGAGCTCCATTCACAAGGTTGAGTGTCCTTCATGGCGATTTATTCTATGAGCTTGAGTCCCATCCCCTTCGATGTGGATCTAACTACCTCTCTAGATAACCCTTTCGTCAAAGGATCTGCAATATTCTCTTTAGACCTTACAAAGTCTATAGAGATGATACTAGTAGAGAGTAGTTGTTTCACTGTCTTGTGTCTTCTTCGAAGATGTATCGACTTTCCGTTGTATACACTATTCTTTGCGCATCCAATAGCAGCTTGACTGTCACAGTGGATTGCGATCGAAGACACAGGCTTGGGCCAGAGTGGAATTCCACCCAGGAAACCTCGTATCCATTCAGCTTCCTCTCCAGCTTTCTCCAAGGCTATAAACTCAGACTCCATGGTGGATCGGGCTATACATGTCTGTTTGGTAGACTTCCATGACACAGACGCACCACCAAGTGTGAAGATGTACCCACTAGTGGATTTGCACTCATCTGAGTCTGATATCCAGTTAGCATCACAATACCCTTCTAGCACAGCAGGATACTTCCCAAAACTTAAGCAATAGTTTGAAGTTCCTCTCAGGTACCGTAGAACTCTGTAGAGAGCATTCCAGTGATCCTGCCCAGGGTTGCAAGTGTACCTGCTTAATCTACTCACAGTATAGGCAATATCAGGTCTTGTACAGTTCATTAAATACATAAGACTGCCAATAACACGAGAATACTCAAGTTGATAAATACCTTCACCCTTGTTCTTTTTCAATTTGCAATTGGGATCATAAGGAGTAGTTGCAGGTTTAGCATTTTCATGATTAAATCTCTTAAGCACAGTTTCAACATAATGAGATTGACTAAGACTATATCCATCAGACATCTTTCTGATTTTCATCCCTAAGATTACATCAGCAGGGCCTAAGTCTTTCATGTCAAAGTTTTCGTTAAGCATGCTTTTAGTGGTATTAATACTATCAAGGTTACTACCTAATATGAGCATATCATCAACATATAGGCACACAATAACATGAGAATCATCCACAGATTTAATGTAAACACATTTATCAGATTCATTAACCTTGAAGCCATTAGATATCATTACATGATTAAATTTTTTATGCCACTGTTTAGGTGCTTGTTTTAAACCATACAAAGATTTTTTCAGTTTGCATACTTTATCTTCAAAACCTTTCACAACAAAACCTTCAGGTTGGTCCATATAAATTTCTTCATTCAATTCACCATATAAAAAAGCAGTTTTAACATCCATCTGATGTATATGCAAATCATAAATAGAAGCAATAGCAATCAGCATCCGGATAGAAGTGATTCTAGTGACCGGTGAATAGGTATCAAAGAAATCTAATCCTTCCTGTTGTCTGTACCCCTTAGCTACCAACCTAGCTTTGTGTTTTTCTATAGTTCCATCTGTTCTAAGTTTCCTTTTGAAGACCCACTTGCAACCTATGGTTTTACTACCAGGAGGTAAGTCTACAAGCTCCCAAGTTTCATTTTGTTGAATGGAATCCCACTTATTATTTGAAGCTTCTTCCCAGAAGGGAGCTTCCGGAGAAGTCATAGCTTCCTTATAGGTTTGGGGTTCAGACTCTACCGTAAGAGTCACAAAATCTGGACCAAAACCTTTCTCGGTTCTGACCCTCTTATTTCTTCTAGGTTCCGTTTCAGCATCTAGAGACGGGGGTTGACTAGTCGAAAGAACATCTGAGAGATCATCGCGGACCCTTTTATGAGGTCCAGATCCTAAAGGGAAAATGTGTTCGAAAAACACTGCATCTCTGGATTCCATTATGGTTTTCTCACCAATTACCATGAACCTATAAGCACTAGTGTGCTCAGGATATCCTAGGAAAACACAATCTACAGTTTTAGGTCCTAGTTTGGTTTTCTTGGAACGAGGAGTGGCCACCTTGGCCAAACACCCCCACACTTTAAAGTATGCATAGGACGGTTGTCTTCCTTTCCATAACTCATATGGAGTTTTGTCGGATTTCTTAAATGGAACTCGGTTCAAGATATAGCAAGCAGAGAGAATTGCTTCCCCCCACAGGTTCGAAGGTAGCCCTGAACTAGCTAACATAGCGTTCACCATATCTATGAGTGTTCGGTTTTTCCTTTCAGCTACTCCATTCGACTCAGGTGAAGAAGGTGCAGTAGTTTCATGAATGATGCCATTAAGTTTGCATAATTCTCCTATAGGTATCACATACTCACCGCCTCGGTCCGACCTAAGAGTTTTAATAGTAACACCTCTTTGGTTTTCTACTTCAAGTTTATATAATTTGAAAGCGTCTAAGGCTTCATCTTTACTTCTAAGAAGATAAACCTGACAGTATCTTGAGTGATCATCTATAAAAGTGATGTACCATTTTTTACCTCCTCTAGTTGGTGTTGATTTCAAATCTCCCAAATCTGAGTGGATTAGTTCTAGGGGAGTTGTACTACGTTCAACCTTTTTGTTAAAGGGTTTTCTAGCATATTTAGATTCAACACAAATTTCACATTTATGACCTCTGTCAAAGTTTGTTTTAGGAATGCAGCCAAATTTAGCAAGTCTTTCAATAGATTTGAAATTAACATGTCCTAGTCTATCATGCCAAACATGTGAGGAGTCACAAACATAAGCAGAAGAAGATGCATTATCATTCAAGTTCAAAGAAAGTACACTAAGCTTAATCATGTTATCAGTGACATATCCTTTTCCTACGAAGTCACCACCTTTAGAGATTACAACTTTGTTAGACTCAGCTACAAATTTAAAACCTTTCCCAAGTAAGATGGTTTCTGAGATAAGATTCTTGCATATGTCCGGGACGTGATACACGTCATTCAATGCGAGAGTTTTTCCTGAAGTGAGCTTCAATTCAACCTTGCCTTTTCCTACCACTTTAGCGGTAGAAGAGTTTCCCATAAACAATTTCTCATCATCTCCTACTTTGTTATAGGAGGAGAAAGCATTTCTGAACTTACAGACATGCCTAGTGGCTCCAGAATCAAGCCACCAGTCTCTCACATTGGTCACATTAGAGACAAGGTTGACTTCAGACACCATGCCAGTAAAATATCCAGAATCATCTACTACGTTTGCCTTATTTTTCTGTTTAGGATCATTTTTGGTCTTTTTAGGTGCCCTACAGTCCTTGGCCATATGACCAGTTTTCCCACAGTTATAGCAGTCGCCTTTGATGGTGTTTTTGGAGACACCACCCTTTGGCTTAAGATGGTTACCTTTGGAGTTACGTTGTTTGTTACGTTTACCATTTTTGCTGGATTCTCCGTGCTTTTTATTTGACGCAGTGTTATCGTCCAGGACATGAGCTTTGTTTGACATGTCTTTGCTCAGCATCAGGCTCTTGTCCTTGCAGCACAGAAGTTCCTCCACCTGGATCTTTTTCCCCAGCTCCACCATGGTGATTTCACGATTCTTGTGTCGCAGCCTCCTCTTGTACTCGTTCCATGAGGGTGGTAGCTTTTCAATCACTGCAGATACTTGTAGAGATTCATCAATATGCATGCCTTCAGCAAGAATTTCGTTGATGAGTAGCTGGAGTTCGACGAATTGTTCTACAACAGGCTTTTCATCAGTCATCTTATATTCCAGGAACCTAGCCACCAAGAACTTCTTGCTTCCAGCTGCCTCAGCAAGATATTTTTCTTCTAAGGCTTCCCATAAATCAAAAGCAGTAAAATTCTCTTTTGCATTATAAAAGTCGTACAAGGAGTCATCCAGACAGTTAAGAATATGGTTTTTGCACATGTAATTCTTCCTAGTCCACCTATCCAGTCTATCTTCATAACCACGGTCATGAAGCCTTCTTGAGGGTCTTTCTAAGGCAACTTCATCTAGCCTTTGGTCTTTTAAGAAGAATAGCATTTTGGACTGCCATCGTTTAAAGTCTTTGCCACTAAACTTTGGGGTTTTGTCTACAGTACTCTTTCCCATGTTGTTACAAAATATAGTAAAGAGGATATTTCCTTTAGATTGTTGGAGAAATTACTAATAATGTAACTGAGAAGAAGATACTTAGCTCAAAATAATGTTGCTGATGTTGCTGCACAGAAAATGTAGAGGCACGTAAACTACGCTGTCCTAAAGGCAATATCGCCTGCCACTCCTCTGAGATGCTACAGCAGTTGGCGAGTCACCTCCAGGATACAACTACAGTTAGTACCCCTCAATGTAGCATACAATGAGGGTACCCTTAGAGCTTTGCAGAACTTAAAAACAGTAGAAGAGATGTTTACAGAAAAACAGAGGAAGAGTAGAAGAGATGTTTCTCTGTGGTGTGTGATGTGTGTTTTCTGAGCTTACAACTACTCTCTTATATAGTGTTTGTGTAGTTACAAACAAGAAAAAAAACCCATGCGTATGACAGTCAAAGAAAACCCATGCGTATGACAGAAATACTGGTAATGTTGGGTTAAAGATAGTGCATGGAGCAGTGTGTTGCTGCCAAGCCAAATACGTACAGACAAGGGAGCCAGGACAAAACACGTACAGACAAAGAAGCCAAGACAAGCACGTTCAGACAAAGAAGTCAGGACAAAACACGTGCAGACAAAGAAGAGATTCTTCTACTTGTGTGGAAAACACGTACCAAAAATTTCAGCAAAAAGATAGGATCTAATGAACCCACACCCACACCCGGACCCGAGCCCGACCCGACCCGACCGACCGACCGACCGGACGGACGGCGGCGGCGTGCGTGCTTCTGTGCGAAGCACCGCGCGTACGGGAAAGGCAACCTTGCCCTAGTCTAGGCCTTCCCTCAAAGCACAAAAGTCTAATGACCCAAGGGCCATGCCCTTATAGCCAATTCTATGGTATTTAAGTCTAAAACTCTTTAGATTTTAGTCAATGTGGGACTATTGTTTTATCTATTCAAATGAAAAAACAATTAATGAGCAATAGGTCTAGGGATCAAAACATAGTCCATGTAAAAAATTGGTATTTTTTAAAGTGTTTTTTCTAACAATCCCCCACATGAAAGATAAAACATATCGACGAAATACGAGAAAACATAATACATCAATATTAGGCTAAGGTGTCCCAGAGATTGAACCTTAACTTAGTGAGAGGTTACCGGAACTGCTTGTTGTTACGGTGAACACAATGTCTTGAACCGTCAACAGTGAGTGCAATTCAGAAATAACAACCACACTTTGATGTCTCAAAGAAAAAGAAAGCTGCCAAGCTCTTGCCGTTGTGCCCGTTTTGGCCGTGGGCTAAATCCCGGACTTAATGAATGTCTCTAGAGAAAAAGCTCAAATTCTCATAGGAAGCGGCCCCACTTCCAACATCCACATAGGTGAGTCCATTAAGAGTGTCCTGCCACACTCCGCTTTAAGAAAAGCCATGGAACTCATTAAGATCTTGACAGATCATCCTAAAACATGCAGGCAACACTATCATACGGTTACACCATAGGGAGGGACAAAGATAGTGTTTTCTCTCGACATCACCAAAAATTAGTTATCTCATTGAACCTTGATCTTGGAGCTCCATTCACAAGGTTGAGTGTCCTTCATGGCGATTTATTCTATGAGCTTGAGTCCCATCCCCTTCGATGTGGATCTAACTACCTCTCTAGATAACCCTTTCGTCAAAGGATCTGCAATATTCTCTTTAGACCTTACAAAGTCTATAGATATGATGCCAGTAGAGAGTAGTTGTTTCACTGTCTTGTGTCTTCTTCGAAGATGTATCGACTTTCCGTTGTATACACTATTCTTTGCGCATCCAATAGCAGCTTGACTGTCACAGTGGATTGCGATCGAAGACACAGGCTTGGGCCAGAGTGGAATTCCACCCAGGAAACCTCGTATCCATTCAGCTTCCTCTCCATCTTTCTCCAAGGCTATAAACTCAGACTCCATGGTGGATCGGGCTATACATGTCTGTTTGGTAGACTTCCATGACACAGACGCACCACCAAGTGTGAAGATGTACCCACTAGTGGATTTGCACTCATCTGAGTCTGATATCCAGTTAGCATCACAATACCCTTCTAGCACAGCAGGATACTTCCCAAAACTTAAGCAATAGTTTGAAGTTCCTCTCAGGTACCGTAGAACTCTGTAGAGAGCATTCCAGTGATCCTGCCCAGGGTTGCAAGTGTACCTGCTTAATCTACTCACAGTATAGGCAATATCATGTCTTGTACAGTTCATTAAATACATAAGACTGCCAATAACACGAGAATACTCAAGTTGATAAATACCCTCACCCTTGTTCTTTTTCAATTTGCAATTGGGATCATAAGGAGTAGTTGCAGGTTTAGCATTTTCATGATTAAATCTCTTAAGCACAGTTTCAACATAATGAGATTGACTAAGACTATATCCATCAGACATATTTCTGATTTTCATCCCTAAGATTACATCAGCAGGGCCTAAGTCTTTCATGTCAAAGTTTTCGTTAAGCATGCTTTTAGTGGTATTAATACTATCAAGGTTACTACCTAATATGAGCATATCATCAACATATAGGCACACAATAACATGAGAATCATCAACAGATTTAATGTAAACACATTTATCAGATTCATTAACCTTGAAGCCATTAGATATCATTACATGATTAAATTTTTCATGCCACTGTTTAGGTGCTTGTTTTAAACCATACAAAGATTTTTTCAGTTTGCATACTTTATCTTCATAACCTTTCACAACAAAACCTTCAGGTTGGTCCATATAAATTTCTTCATTCAATTCACCATATAAAAAAGCAGTTTTAACATCCATCTGATGTATATGCAAATCATAAATAGAAGAAATATCAATCACCCACACCCACACCCACACCCGAACCCGACCGGACGGACGGCGGCGGCGTGCGTGCTTCTGTGCGAAGCACAGCGCGTACGGGAAAGGCAACCTTGCCCTAGTCTAGGCCTTCCCCCCTCACATAAAAGTCTAATGAACCAAGGTCCATGCCCTTATAGCCAATTGTATGGTATTTAAGTCTAAAACTCTTTAGATTTTAGTCTATGTGGGACTAATGTTTTATCTATTCAAATGAAAAAAACAAGTAGTGGGCAATAGGTCTAGAGATCAAAACATAGTCCATGCAAATTTGGTATAACAAAACCGTTTGTTTCTAACAATCCCCCACATGAATGATAAAACATATCGACGAAATACGAGAAAACATAATACATCAATATTAGGCTAAGGTGTCCCAGAGATTGAACCTTAACTTAGTGAGAGGTTACCGGAACTGCTTGTTGTTACGGTGAACACAATGTCTTGAACCGTCAACAGTGAGTGCAATTCAGAAATAACAACCACACTTTGATGTCTCAAAGAAAGATGCCAAGCTCTTGCCGTTGTGCCCGTTTTGGCCGTGGGCTAAATCCCGGACTTAATGAATGTCTCTAGAGAAAAAGCTCAAATTCTCATAGGAAGCGGCCCCACTTCCAACATCCACATAGGTGAGTCCATTAAGAGTGTCCTGCCACACTCCGCTTTAAGCAAATCCATGGAACTCATTAAGATCTTGAAAGATCATCCTAAAACATGCAGGCAACACTATCATACGGTTACACCATAGGGAGGGACAAAGATAGTGTTTTCTCTCGACATCACCAAAAATTAGTTATCTCATTGAACCTTGATCTTGGAGCTCCATTCACAAGGTTGAGTGTCCTTCATGGCGATTTATTCTATGAGCTTGAGTCCCATCCCCTTCGATGTGGATCTAACTACCTCTCTAGATAACCCTTTCGTCAAAGGATCTGCAATATTCTCTTTAGACCTTACAAAGTCTATAGAGATGATGCCAGTAGAGAGTAGTTGTTTCACTGTCTTGTGTCTTCTTCGAAGATGTATCGACTTTCCGTTGTATACACTATTCTTTGCGCATCCAATAGCAGCTTGACTGTCACAGTGGATTGCGATCGAAGACACAGGCTTGGGCCAGAGTGGAATTCCACCCAGGAAACCTCGTATCCATTCAACTTCCTCTCCAGCTTTCTCCAAGGCTATAAACTCAGACTCCATGGTGGATCGGGCTATACATGTCTGTTTGGTAGACTTCCATGACACAGACGCACCACCAAGTGTGAAGATGTACCCACTAGTGGATTTGCACTCATCTGAGTCTGATATCCAGTTAGCATCACAATACCCTTCTAGCACAGCAGGATACTTCCCAAAACTTAAGCAATAGTTTGAAGTTCCTCTCAGGTACCGTAGAACTCTGTAGAGAGCATTCCAGTGATCCTGCCCAGGGTTGCAAGTGTACCTGCTTAATCTACTCACAGTATAGGCAATATCAGGTCTTGTACAGTTCATTAAATACATAAGACTGCCAATAACACGAGAATACTCAAGTTGATAAATACCCTCACCCTTGTTCTTTTTCAATTTGCAATTGGGATCATGAGGAGTAGTTGCAGGTTTAGCATTTTCATGATTAAATCTCTTAAGCACAGTTTCAACATAGTGAGATTGACTAAGACTATATCCATCAGACATCTTTCTGATTTTCATCCCTAAGATTACATCAGCAGGGCCTAAGTTTTTCATGTCAAAGTTTTCGTTAAGCATGCTTTTAGTGGTATTAATACTATCAAGGTTACTACCTAATATGAGCATATCATCAACATATAGGCACACAATAACATGAGAATCATCCACAGATTTAATGTAAACACATTTATCAGATTCATTAACCTTGAAGCCATTAGATATCATTACATGATTAAATTTTTCATGCCACTGTTTAGGTGCTTGTTTTAAACCATACAAAGATTTTTTCAGTTTGCATACTTTATCTTCAAAACCTTTCACAACAAAACCTTCAGGTTGGTCCATATAAATTTCTTCATTCAATTCACCATATAAAAAAGCAGTTTTAACATCCATCTGATGTATATGCAAATCATAAATAGAAGCAATAGCAATCAGCATCCGGATAGAAGTGATTCTAGTGACCGGTGAATAGGTATCAAAGAAATCTAATCCTTCCTGTTGTCTGTACCCCTTAGCTACCAACCTAGCTTTGTGTTTTTCTATAGTTCCATCTGTTCTAAGTTTCCTTTTAAAGACCCACTTGCAACCTATGGTTTTACTACCAGGAGGTAAGTCTACAAGCTCCCAAGTTTCATTTTGTTGAATGGAATCCCACTCATTATTTGAAGCTTCTTCCCAGAAGGGAGCTTCCGGAGAAGTCATAGCTTCCTTATAGGTTTGGGGTTCAGACTCTACCGTAAGAGTCACAAAATATGGACCAAAACCTTTCTCGGTTCTGACCCTCTTACTTCTTCTAGGTTCGGTTTCAGCATCTAGAGACGGGGGTTGATTAGTCGAAGGAACATCTGAGAGATCATCGCGGACCCTTTTATGAGGTCCAGATCCTAAAGGGAAAATGTATTCGAAAAACACTGCATCTCTGGATTCCATTATGGTGTTCTCACCAATTAACATGAACCTATAAGCACTAGTGTGCTCAGGATATCCTAGGAAAACACAATCTACAGTTTTAGGTACTAGTTTGGTTTTCTTGGAACGAGGAGTGGCCACCTTGGCCAAACACCCCCACACTTTAAAGTATGCATAGGACGGTTGTCTTCCTTTCCATAACTCATATGGAGTTTTGTCGGATTTCTTAAATGGAACTCGGTTCAAGATATAGCAAGCAGAGAGAATTGCTTCCCCCCACAGGTTCGAAGGTAGCCCTGAACTAGCTAACATAGCGTTCACCATATCTATGAGTGTTCGGTTTTTCCTTTCAGCTACTCCATTCGACTCAGGTGAAGAAGGTGCAGTAGTTTCATGAATGATGCCATTAAGTTTGCAGAATTCTCCTATAGGTATCACATACTCACCGCCTCGGTCCGACCTAAGAGTTTTAATAGTAACACCTCTTTGGTTTTCTACTTCAAGTTTATATAATTTGAAAGCGTCTAAGGCTTCATCTTTACTTCTAAGAAGATAAACCTGACAGTATCTTGAGTGATCATCTATAAAAGTGATGTACCATTTTTTACCTCCTCTAGTTGGTGTTGATTTCAAATCTCCCAAATCTGAGTGGATTAGTTCTAGGGGAGTTGTACTACGTTCAACCTTTTTGTTAAAGGGTTTTCTAGCATATTTAGATTCAACACAAATTTCACATTTATGACCTCTGTCAAAGTTTATTTTAGGAATGCATCCTAATTTAACAAGTCTTTCAATAGATTTGAAATTAACATGTCCTAGTCTATCATGCCAAACATGTGAGGAGTCACAAACATAAGCAGAAGAAGATGCATTATCATTCAAGTTCAAAGAAAGTACACTAAGCTTAATCATGTTATCAGTGACATATCCTTTTCCTACGAAGTCACCACCTTTAGAGATTACAACTTTGTTAGACTCAGCTACAAATTTAAAACCTTTCCCAAGTAAGATGGTTTCTGAGATAAGATTCTTGCATATGTCCGGGAAGTGATACACGTCATTCAATGCGAGAGTTTTTCCTGAAGTGAGCTTCAATTCAACCTTGCCTTTTCCTACCACTTTAGAGGTAGAAGAGTTTCCCATAAACAATTTCTCATCGTCTCCTACTTTGTTATAGGAGGAGAAAGCATTTCTGAACTTACAGACATGCCTAGTGGCTCCAGAATCAAGCCACCAGTCTCTCACATTGGTCACATTAGAGACAAGGTTGACTTCAGACACCATGCCAGTAAAATATCCAGAATCATCTACTACGTTTGCCTTATTTTTCTGTTTATGATCATTTTTGGTCTTTTTAGGTGCCCTACAGTCCTTGGCCATATGACCAGTTTTCCCAAAGTTATAGCAGTCGCCTTTGATGGTGTTTTTGGAGACACCACCCTTTGGCTTAAGATGGTTACCTTTGGAGTTACGTTGTTTGTTACGTTTACCATTTTTGCTGGATTCTCCGTGCTTTTTCTTTGACACAGTGTTATCGTCCAGGACATGAGCTTTGTTTGACATGTCTTTGCTCAGCATCAGGATCTTGTCCTTGCAGCACAGAAGTTCCTCCACCTGGATCATTTTCCCCAGCTCCACCATGGTGATTTCACGATTCTTTTGTCGCAGCCTCCTCTTGTACTCGTTCCATGAGGGTGGTAGCTTTTCAATCACTGCAGATACTTGTAGAGATTCATCAATATGCATGCCTTCAGCAAGAATTTCGTTGATGAGTAGCTGGAGTTCGACGAATTGTTCTACAACAGGCTTTTCATCAGTCATCTTATATTCCAGGAACCTAGCCACCAAGAACTTCTTGCTTCCAGCTGCCTCAGCAAGATATTTTTCTTCTAAGGCTTCCCATAAATCAAAAGCAGTAAAATTCTCTTTTGCATTATAAAAGTCGTACAAGGAGTCATCCAGACAGTTAAGAATATGGTTTTTGCACATGTAATTCTTCCTAGTCCACCTATCCAGTCTATCTTCATAACCACAGTCATGAAGCCTTCTTGAGGGTCTTTCTAAGGCAACTTCATCTAGCCTTTGGTCTTTTAAGAAGAATAGCATTTTGGACTGCCATCGTTTAAAGTCTTTGCCACTAAACTTTGGGGGTTTGTCTACAATACTCTTTCCCATGTTGTTACAAAATATAGTAAAGAGGATATTGCCTTTAGATTGTTGGAGAAATTACTAATAATGTAACTGAGAAGAAGATACTTAGCTCAAAATAATGTTGCTGATGTTGCTGCACAGAAAATGTAGAGGCACGTAAACTACGCTGTCCTAAAGGCAATATCGCCTGCCACTCCTCTGAGATGCTATAGCAGTTGGCGAGTCACCTCCAGGATACAACTACAGTTAGTACCCCTCAATGTAGCATACAATGAGGGTACCCTTAGAGCTTGGCAGAACTTAAAAACAGTAGAAGAGATGTTTACAGAAAAACAGAGGAAGAGTAGAAGAGATGTTTCTCTGTGGTGTGTGATGTGTGTTTTCTGAGCTTACAACTACTCTCTTATATAGTGTTTGTGTAGTTACAAACAAGAAAGAAAACCCATGCGTATGACAGTCAAAGAAAACCCATGCGTATGCCAGAAATACTGGTAATGTTGGGTTAAAGATAGTGCATGAAGCAGTGTGTTGCTGCCAAGCCAAATACGTACATACAAGGGAGCCAGGACAAAACACGTACAGACAAAGAAGCCAAGACAAGCACGTTCAGACAAAGAAGTCAGGACAAAACACGTGCAGACAAAGAAGAGATTCTTCTACTTGTGTGGAAAACACGTACCAAAAATTTCAGCAAAAAGATAGGATCTAATGAACCCACACCCACACACACACACCCGGACCCGAACCCGAACTCGAGCCCGAGCCCGAGCCCGGCCCGACCCGACCGACCGGACGGCGGCGGCGTGCGTGCTTCTGTGCGAAGCACCGCGCCTACGGGAAAGGAAACCTTGCCCTAGTCTAGGCCTTCCCTCAAAGCACAAAAGTCTAATGACTCAAGGGCCATGCCCTTATAGCCAATTCTATGGTATTTAAGTCTACAACTCTTTAGATTTTAGTCAATGTGGGACTATTGTTTTATCTATTCAAATGAAAAAACAATTAATGGGCAATAGGTCTAGGGATCAAAACATAGTCCATGTAAAAAATTGGTATTTTTTAAAGCGTTTTTTCTAACAATCCCCCACATGAAAGATAAAACATATCGACGAAATACGAGAAAACATAATACATCAATATTAGGCTAAGGTGTCCCAGAGATTGAACCTTAACTTAGTGAGAGGTTACCGGAACTGCTTGTTGTTACGGTGAACACAATGTCTTGAACCGTCAACAGTGAGTGCAATTCAGAAATAACAACCACACTTTGATGTCTCAAAGAAAAAGAAAGCTTCCAAGCTCTTGCCGTTGTGCCCGTTTTGGCCGTGGGCTAAATCCCGGACTTAATGAATGTCTCTAGAGAAAAAGCTCAAAATCTCATAGGAAGCGGCCCCACTTCCAATATCCACATAGGTGAGTCCATTAAGAGTGTCCTGCCATACTCCGCTTTAAGCAAAGCCATGGAACTCATTAAGATCTTGACAGATCATCCTAAAACATGCAGGCAACACTATCATACGGTTACACCATAGGGAGGGACAAAGATAGTGTTTTCTATCGACATCACCAAAAATTAGTTATCTCATTGAACCTTGATCTTGGAGATCCATTCACAAGGTTGAGTGTCCTTCATGGCGATTTATTCTATGAGCTTGAGTCCCATCCCCTTCGATGTGGATCTAATTACCTCTCTAGATAAACCTTTCGTCAAAGGATCTGCAATATTCTCTTTATACCTTACAAAGTCTATAGAGATGATGCCAGTAGAGAGTAGTTGTTTCACTGTCTTGTGTCTTCTTCGAAGATGTATCGACTTTCCGTTGTATACACTATTCTTTGCGCATCCAATAACAGCTTGACTGTCACAGTGGATTGCGATCGAAGACACAGGCTTGGGCCAGAGTGGAATTCCACCCAGGAAACCTCGTATCCATTCAGCTTCCTCTCCAGCTTTATCCAAGGCTATAAACTCAGACTCCATGGTGGATCGGGCTATACATGTCTGTTTGGTAGACTTCCATGACACAGACGCACCACCAAGTGTGAAGATGTACCCACTAGTGGATTTGCACTCATCTGAGTCTGATATCCAGTTAGCATCACAATACCCTTCTAGCACAGCAGGATACTTCCCAAAACTTAAGCAATAGTTTGAAGTTCCTCTCAGGTACCGTAGAACTCTGTAGAGAGCATTCCAGTGATCCTGCCCAGGGTTGTAAGTGTACCTTCTTAATCTACTCACAGTATAGGCAATATCAGGTCTTGTACAGTTCATTAAATACATAAGACTTCCAATAACACGAGAATACTCAAGTTGATAAATACCCTCACCCTTGTTCTTTTTCAATTTGCAATTGGGATCATAAGGAGTAGTTGCAGGTTTAGCATTTTCATGATTAAATCTCTTAAGCACAGTTTCAACATAATGAGATTGACTAAGACTATATCCATCAGACATCTTTCTGATTTTCATCCCTAAGATTACATCAGCAGGGCCTAAGTCTTTCATGTCAAAGTTTTCGTTAAGCATGCTTTTAGTGGTATTAATACTATCAAGGTTACTACCTAATATGAGCATATCATCAACATATAGGCACACAATAACATGAGAATCATCCACAGATTTAATGTAAACACATTTATCAGATTCATTAACCTTGAAGCCCAAAACAAATACGTACAGACAAGAAAGCCAGGACAAACATGTGCAGACAAGGAAAGCAAGACAAACACGTACAGACAAGAAAGCCAAGACAAACATGTGCAGACAAAGAAGAAGATTCTTCTACATGTGTGTAAAACACGTACCAAAAGTTTCAGCAAAAAGATAGGATCTAATGAACCCACACCCACACCCGAACCCGGGCCCGACCCCGACCCGACCGACCGGACGGACGGCGGCGGCGTGTGTGCTTCTGTGCGAAGCACCGCGCGTACGGGAAAGGCAACCTTGCCCTAGTCTAAGCCTTCCCTCCAAGCACAAAAGTCTAATGACCCAAGGGCCATGCCCTTATAGCCAATTCTATGGTATTTATGTCTAAAACTATTTAGATTTTAGTCAATGTGGGACTATTGTTTTATCTATTCAAAAGAAAAAACAATTAATGGGCAATAGGTCTAGGGATCAAAACATAGTCCATGGAAAAATTGGTAATTTTAAAGCGTTTTTTCTAACAATCCCCCACATGAATGATAAAACATATCGACGAAATACGAGAAAACATAATACATCAATATTAGGCTAAGGTGTCCCAGAGATTGAACCTTAACCTAGTGAGAGGTTACCGGAACTGCTTGTTGTTTCGGTGAACACAATGTCTTGAACCTTCAACAGTGAGTGCAATTCAGAAATAACAACCACACTTTGATGTCTCAAAGAAAAAGAAAGCTGCCAAGCTCTTGCCGTTGTGCCCGTTTTGGCCGTGGGCTAAATCCCGGACTTAATGAATGTCTCTAGAGAAAAAGCTCAAATTCTCATAGGAAGCGGCCCCACTTCCAACATCCACATAGGTGAGTCCATTAAGAGTGTCCTGCCACACTCCGCTGTAAGCAAAGCCATGGAACTCATTAAGATCCTGACAGATCATCCTAAAACATGCAGGCAGCACTATCATACGGTTACACCATAGGGAGGGACAAAGATAGTGCTTTCTCTCAACATCACCAAAAATTAGTTATCTCATTGAACCTTGATCTTGGAGCTCCATTCACAAGGTTGAGTGTCCTTCATGGCGATTTATTCTATGAGCTTGAGTCCCATCCCCTTCGATGTGGATCTAACTACCTCTCTAGATAACCCTTTCGTCAAAGGATCTGCAATATTCTCTTTAGAACTTACAAAGTCTATAGAGATGATGCCAGTAGAGAGTAGTTGTTTCACTGTCTTGTGTCTTCTTCGAAGATGTATAGACTTTCCGTTGTATACACTATTCTTTGCGCATCCAATAGCAGCTTGACTGTCACAGTGGATTGCGATCGAAGACACAGGCTTGGGCCAGAGTGGAATTCCACCCAGGAAACCTCGTATCCATTCAGCTTCCTCTCCAGCTTTCTCCAAGGCTATAAACTCAGACTCCATGGTGGATCGGGCTATACATGTCTGTTTGGTAGACTTCCATGACACAGACGCACCACCAAGTGTGAAGATGTACCCACTAGTGGATTTGCACTCATCTGAGTCTGATATCCAGTTAGCATCACAATACCCTTCTAGCACAGCAGGATACTTCCCAAAACTTAAGCAATAGTTTGAAGTTCCTCTCAGGTACCGTAGAACTCTGTAGAGAGCATTCCAGTGATCCTTCCCAGGGTTGCAAGTGTACCTGCTTAATGTACTCACAGTATAGGAAATATCAGGTCTTGTACAGTTCATTAAATACATAAGACTGCCAATAACACGAGAATACTCAAGTTGATAAATACCCTCACCCTTGTTCTTTTTCAATTTGCAATTGGGATCATAAGGAGTAGTTGCAGGTTTAGCATTTTCATGATTAAATCTCTTAAGCACAGTTTCAACATAATGAGATTGACTAAGACTATATCCATCAGACATCTTTCTGATTTTCATCCCTAAGATTACATCAGCAGGGCCTAAGTCTTTCATGTCAAAGTTTTCGTTAAGCATGCTTTTAGTGGTATTAATACTATCAAGGTTACTACCTAATATGAGCATATCATCAACATATAGGCACACAATAACATGAGAATCATCCACAGATTTAATGTAAACACATTTATCAGATTCATTAACCTTGAAGCCATTAGATATCATTACATGATTAAATTTTTCATGCCACTGTTTAGGTGCTTGTTTTAAACCATACAAAGATTTTTTCAGTTTGCATACTTTATCTTCAAAACCTTTCACAATAAAACCTTCAGGTTGGTCCATATAAATTTCTTCATTCAATTCACCATATAAAAAAGCAGTTTTAACATCCATCTGATGTATATGCAAATCATAAATAGAAGCAATAGCAATCAGCATCCGGATAGAAGTGATTCTAGTGACCGGTGAATAGGTATCAAAGAAATCTAATCCTTCCTGTTGTCTGTACCCCTTAGCTACCAACCTAGCTTTGTGTTTTTCTATAGTTCTATCTGTTCTAAGTTTCCTTTTGAAGACCCACTTGCAACCTATGGTTTTACTACCAGGAGGTAAGTCTACAAGCTCCCAAGTTTCATTTTGTTGAATGGAATCCCACTCATTATTTGAAGCTTCTTCCCAGAAGGGAGCTTCCGGAGAAGTCATAGCTTCCTTATAGGTTTTGGGTTCAGACTCTACCGTAAGAGTCACAAAATCTGGACCAAAACCTTTCTCGGTTCTGACCCTCTTACTTCTTCTAGGTTCGGTTTCAGCATCTAGAGACGGGGGTTGACTAGTCGAAGGAACATCTGAGAGATCATAGCGTACCCTTTTATGAGGTCCAGATCCTAAAGGGAAAATGTGTTTGAAAAACACTGCATCTCTGGATTCCATTATGGTGTTCTCACCAATTACCATGAACCTATAAGCACTAGTGTGCTCAGGATATCCTAGGAAAACACAATCTACAGTTTTAGGTCCTAGTTTGGTTTTCTTGGAACGAGGAGTGGCCACCTTGGCCAAACACCCCCACACTTTAAAGTATGCATAGGACGGTTGTCTTCCTTTTCATAACTCATATGGAGTTTTGTCGGATTTCTTAAATGGAACTCGGTTCAAGATATAGCAAGCAGAGAGAATTGCTTCCCCCCACAGGTTCGAAGGTAGCCCTGAACTAGCTAACATAGCGTTCACCATATCTATGAGTGTTCGGTTTTTCCTTTCAGCTACTCCATTCGACTCAGGTGAAGAAGGTGCAGTAGTTTCATGAATGATGCCATTAAGTTTGCAGAATTCTCCTATAGGTATCACATACTCACCGCATCGGTCCGACCTAAGAGTTTTAATAGTAACCCTCTTTGGTTTTCTACTTCAAGTTTATATAATTTGAAAGCGTCTACGGCTTCATCTTTACTTCTAAGAAGATAAACCTGACAGTATCTTGAGTGATCATCTATAAAAGTGATGTACCATTTTTTACCTCCTCTAGTTGGTGTTGATTTCAAATCTCCCAAATCTGAGTGGATTAGTTCTAGGGGAGTTGTACTACGTTCAACCTTTTTGTTAAAGGGTTTTCTAGCATATTTAGATTCAACACAAATTTCACATTTATGACCTCTGTCAAAGTTTATTTTAGGAATGCATCCTAATTTAGCAAGTCTTTCAATAGATTTGAAATTAACATGTCCTAGTCTATCATGCCAAACATGTGAGGAGTCACAAACATAAGCAGAAGAAGATGCATTATCATTCAAGTTCAAAGAAAGTACACTAAGCTTAATCATGTTATCAGTGACATATCCTTTTCCTACGAAGTCATCACCTTTAGAGATTACAACTTTGTTAGACTCAGCTACAAATTTAAAACCTTTCCCAAGTAAGATGGTTTCTGAGATAAGATTCTTGCATATGTCCGGGACGTGATACACGTCATTCAATGCGAGAGTTTTTCCTGAAGTGAGCTTCAATTCAACCTTGCCTTTTCCTACCACTTTAGAGGTAGAAGAGTTTCCCATACACAATTTCTCATCGTCTCCTACTTTGTTATAGGAGGAGAAAGCATTTCTGAACTTACAGACATGCCTAGTGGCTCCAGAATCAAGCCACCAGTCTCTCACATTGGTCACATTAGAGACAAGGTTGACTTCAGACACCATGCCAGTAAAATATCCAGAATCATCTACTACGTTTGCCTTATTTTTCTGTTTAGGATCATTTTTGGTATTTTTAGGTGCCCTACAGTCCTTGGCCATATGACCAGTTTTCCCACAGTTATAGCAGTCGCCTTTGATGGTGTTTTTGGAGACACCACCCTTTGGCTTAAGATGGTTACCTTTGGAGTTACGTTGTTTGTTACGTTTACCATTTTTGCTGGATTCTCCGTGCTTTTTCTTTGACGCAGTGTTATCGTCCAGGACATGAGCTTTGTTTGACATGTCTTTGCTCAGCATCAGGCTCTTGTCCTTGCAGCACAGAAGTTCCTCCACCTGGATCTTTTTCCCCAGCTCCACCATGGTGATTTCACGATTCTTGTGTCGCAGCCTCCTCTTGTACTCGTTCCATGAGGGTGGTAGCTTTTCAATCACTGCAGATACTTGTAGAGATTCATCAATATGCATGCCTTCAGCAAGAATTTCGTTGATGAGTAGCTGGAGTTCGACGAATTGTTCTACAACAGGCTTTTCATCAGTCATCTTATATTCCAGGAACCTAGCCACCAAGAACTTCTTGCTTCCAGCTGCCTCAGCAAGATATTTTTCTTCTAAGGCTTCCCATAAATCAAAAGCAGTAAAATTCTCTTTTGCATTATAAAAGTCGTACAAGGAGTCATCCAGACAGTTAAGAATATGGTTTTTGCACATGTAATTCTTCATAGTCCACCTATCCAGTCTATCTTCATAACCACGGTCATGAAGCCTTCTTGAGGGTCTTTCTAAGGCAACTTCATCTAGCCTTTGGTCTTTTAAGAAGAATAGAATTTTGGACTGCCATCGTTTAAAGTCTTTGCCACTAAACTTTGGGGGTTTGTCTACAGTACTCTTTACCATGTTGTTACAAAATATAGTAAAGAGGATATTGCCTTTAGATTGTTGGAGAAATTACTAATAATGTAACTGAGAAGAAGATACTTAGCTCAAAATAATGTTGCTGATGTTGCTGCACAGAAAATGTAGAGGCACGTAAACTACGCTGTCCTAAAGGCAATATCGCCTGCCACTCCTCTGAGATGCTATAGCAGTTGGCGAGTCACCTCCAGGATACAACTACAGTTAGTACCCCTCAATGTAGCATACAATGAGGGTACCCTTAGAGCTTGGCAGAACTTAAAAACAGTAGAAGAGATGTTTACAGAAAAACAGAGGAAGAGTAGAAGAGATGTTTCTCTGTGGTGTGTGATGTGTGTTTTCTGAGCTTACAACTACTCTCTTATATAGTGTTTATGTAGTTACAAACAAGAAAGAAAACCCATGCGTATGACAGTCAAAGAAAACCCATGCGTATGACAGAAATACTGGTAATGTTGGGTTAAAGATAGTGCATGGAGCAGTGTGTTGCTGCCAAGACAAATACGTACAGACAAGGGAGCCAGGAAAAAACACGTACAGACAAAGAAGCCAAGACAAGCACGTTCAGACAAAGAAGTCAGGACAAAACACGTGCAGACAAAGAAGAGATTCTTCTACTTGTGTGGAAAACACGTACCAAAAATTTCAGCAAAAAGATAGGATCTAATGAACCCACACCCACACCCACACCCACACCCGGACCCGAGCCCGGCCCGACCGACCGACGGACGGCGGCGTGCGTGCGTGCTTCTGGTGCGAAGCACCGCGCGTACGGGAAAGGCAACCTTTCCCTAGTCTAGG
The DNA here is from genome assembly GCF_003573695.1 of Papaver somniferum. Taxonomy (NCBI): domain Eukaryota; kingdom Viridiplantae; phylum Streptophyta; class Magnoliopsida; order Ranunculales; family Papaveraceae; genus Papaver; species Papaver somniferum. The sequence goes on from NC_039358.1 coordinate 105,502,068, forward strand.
CCTTCCCTCAAAGCACAAAAGTCTAATGACCCAAGGGCCATGCCCTTATAGCCAATTCTATGGTATTTAAGTCTAAAACTCTTTAGATTTTAGTCAATGTGGGACTATTGTTTTATCTATTCAAATGAAAAAACAATTAATGGGCAATAGGTCTAGGGATCAAAACATAGTCCATGTAAAAAATTGGTATTTTTTAAAGCGTTTTTTCTAACAATCCCCCACATGAAAGATAAAACATATCGACGAAATACGAGAAAACATAATACATCAATATTAGGCTAAGGTGTCCCAGAGATTGAACCTTAACTTAGTGAGAGGTTACCGGAACTGCTTGTTGTTACGGTGAACACAATGTCTTGAACCGTCAATAGTGAGTGCAATTCAGAAATAACAACCACACTTTGATGTCTCAAAGAAAAAGAAAGCTGCCAAGCTCTTGCCGTTGTGCCCGTTTTGGCCGTGGGCTAAATCCCGGACTTAATGAATGTCTCTAGAGAAAAATCTCAAATTTTCAGAATTGTATATTTTTAAAATAATTCTTTGTATCTGTGGTAAATTCAGAAAATATTTGACAGTTGTAAATATATCTTGAATATCCTATTTTAAAACTATGATCCACTAATTTTTTAGACCTTGGTGCCTTCTGAGAAAGTCAACATCTATATATTTTATCCTTCTAAAATGACAAACCTCATGTAAGTTTGAGTTGTGTGTGATTTTATACAATTTTTATTTTTACAATGTCACAATTTTGATTAGAGCTGCACATGGGTCGGGCGGGTCGGGTTTTAGCTAATACCAACTACAAACCCAACTATAACGGGTTTTTATTTTCATAACCAACCCCGCTACGGGTCGGGCGGGTTCGGGTTCAAACCCGCTTCAGATTGTAGTTCAATATTTTCTGCAAGTTTTTGACATGTAGTGTTTATATCTGTACCTGCTTTATATTCAATGATCATTCACAGACACATGTTTTAAAGTTTAAACATTAGGGTTTCAATAACGGACGGCTAGGATTAGTTTTATCAATGGTGTATATTTAGCGGATTTTTCGGACGGGTTCAGGCGGGTTTTAGATAATACCAACTACCAACCCAACTATAACGGGTTTTTATTTTCATAACCAATCCCGCACCCACAACGGGCGAGTTCGAATTAATAACTCACGGGTTTAGCGGGTACGGGCAGGTTCGGGTAAGTTGGGCGGGTCTTGTGCTGCTCTAGTTTTGATTTTATGCAGTGCTAGTCAACTACATGTTTGACCGTGGTCTTAGGCTATTAAACTTAATTTAAAAATTCTGGAAAACTGATACCTATAATAATTTCAAACAGTCTTTTACCCATATAATTATCATAAAATTTAGGACTCGTATGAAGCCGGTAAAATTCTAGGAGTCTAACTTGGTCTCTTTTCAGTTTTACAATTTCGTGTTGAAATCATTATTTGTTAATTAAAATATAAGTCTTGAGTGGTGGCAATATTTTTATTTGAAAATAAAAACGTGTCATGTTTACGGTGGCTTTAAAATCACGTGAAATCAACAGTTAGATTTTCCTAAATAAATTTCTTAGTATTCTGTTGCGATAGAGATATTAATATGAACATATGTAATCTAATCTTGGCCAAATAAATTGCTTAATGAGCTTGGGATTTGAAAAGACGAGGGTACCCAAATATATCACAATCTTAAACTTTTTCACCTATAAGTCCTCTTACCGAAAGTGATTTGTCTATGGATTGAGTCGAGACAATACAACGAATCGTTATCCACACTTTGTGTGATAGTCCATGGATACGAGATCGAGAGAATACAACAATCAAAGTGTGATTACTTGATAATAGGTTCGAACTTAATCAAACTCTATAGGATCACTATCAAGTAATATGGAGTTAAAGTTCGTGTAATTTACTTTAAATTATAATAACAACAATTATAATTGCGGAAAACAAAAGTAAATGACACAGCAAGATTTTGTTAACGAGGAAACCGCAAACGCAGAAAAATCCCAGGACCTAGTCCATAATTGAATACTCTCAAATTAAGCCGCTATACAAAATCAAACCAACTTCGTATAGTTGAGACCAAGCAACTAAACATATAGTTCACCTAGTTTCTTCAGTATCCCTGCGCTTCCGATATTCGATAAGTGCACACACTGGAACAATTCCTTTGGATCTAATTCAAAACAGTAAAGGAACAACAAATCTGTTCGGTAACAACTCTATTCAATCTCAGTGATATGAGTTTGACAAAGGCTCTTCTGTTTAATTCCTTTGTCGGATTTAGATCTATCTATCCAACAACTACCAAAGTAGCAGAGTTTATATTTTGCAATCAAAAATAGAATCTATCAAGATGCTACATAGTGATGCTGATTTATGCAACTAATCAATCAAATCTATCAAAGATAAACCGATTATAGTTGGATCCCAGCCGATCAAGTTTTGTGCACACCAAAGATTATGAACCCAATAAGAAATCTTCTTTGTCCTCAAATCTTCTTTAATTTTCAATAAACACCTACACACCATAACTTGAATCTCTTGTGATCAATCACGCGCAGAAGGGAGTCTGCTAACAATGGATTATCACAAGATGTCTTTAGATCTACAAACAGTTCTAAAGATCTCATCGACACTTCGATCTAGTTTGAGTGAATCTTATATCAGAAGAGAAGATTCTCAAGAATAAACAAACTAGGTGCAATCAAAGTTCAACAACTGTTAGTCAATCAAATCAAATCGGAAACTAATAATACTGCAATTATCTAGTTTCCCACCAACGGTACTTGTAGAGCTTCTTGATCCCACAGAAGTCTTTAAACGAGCGGTCGTAAGAGATCTCGCCTAATTAGGGTACTTTCCTCTCCGAATAAACGACTCCACCAGTAACAACACAACAAGGTAGTTTTGCTGGCTCTTAAGATAGTTTGCTCGAAATGCAAACTTGGGTATTTATAGACCAAGGATGTTTGGACACCAAGGAATTTCCAAAACCGAATATTCTCAATATATGCAATATAATTCCAAAAACGGTTTTCATAATTCCTGGAAATGCTCTGTCCAAAATAACCGAAATCTCATTAGAAAATCTCCAATTAGTAAATGCACATTACCAAATGTTTTTCCAGAGATATGCATTTTAATTGCTGGTAATTAAAAGCATATAAAATTAACAACCTTAATTAAAAGATTCTCAAGTTATTTCGGTCCAGGATCTCCTTGAGTTATTAAGAAATATCTTTGAGCAATAAAAGATAAGAGTTATTGAACATGTTCAAAGTATGTCGACATCTTATTTCTTTGTAAATCCTTTTTCATATTTACAATCTTGGAACCGATTATGCCACACTTCCAAACAAGTTTAAAATTGGTTCATCTGACTTCCAAGAACTATGTGATTGATCAAATATCAATACATTAATCATGGGTTTACGGTTCTACCAAGCACAAGGATCGATTCTACCTTAATATAGTTACTGGGACCGGTTCATCAGTTACCAGGATCAGTTACGTCAATTACCAGGACCGGTTACCATATTTTCATGGTATTACTTGTGATCAGTTACATTAGCCACTAAGATCGGTTACACCAATTACCAGGATCGGTTACACCAATTACAAATATCGATCATACCATCTAAGGTGATTACTTAGGATCGATTACGCTAATAAAAGTCATACCAATACATAAGTCAGGCATTGTGACTAGTTTTACCGAGATACATAACAAGTTATGATCGGTTCTACTAACTCATACATATTGGTAATCCAAAGTTATGCAATGAATAACAATACCAATAAGCCTAGCGATTTCCCTTTCGATTCATAAAACAAGTTCATGAATGTACTTCCTTTAAACGAATGTAAACATTGTTTCCTAGGATGAAATCTTCACCTTTACCCATACACATAATCACAATAGCATTCATACGATAATGTCGATGTCTTATATACGAAGTTCAAAAGATAGGCATTATACTTCGTATTCTAATTCCTTAACACTATGTCTACTAGTGTAAAATCATTCACAGCTTCGCAGTTATGTTTTCAATATAACACGACTTGAAAGATACGTTAGGAATGAAACAGTTCAAGTCACAATATTACTAATCTCAAGAGGAAGGATGATGTCATCGATGTAGCTTTTTACTTCTTCACATTCTTCAAGTCTTCGAGTAATACTTATATGTCTCATAATCCTAATCTTTCTAGCCTAACCTATACGAACTTATATCTAGTATATCATCAGTCGACTCTTTAATTGAGTTTTGATTCACTAAAATATGATAACCAAACTTGACATACCAACGTTTGGTGGGTTCAACCGAGATATGCTCTAACAGGTTAGTATCCAGGGTTTGTCTATGGTATCGAAGTGGCACCGCGATGGATTCGTTCAGAATCCGGGCCCGAAAAACGGGGTCTTACAAAACTTTTTTTAGAAATCATCTTGTCATGGAAAAACTTCGTCTTTTCCTTTCTAATACGAGAACTCTCATAAGAATCATTATGTATCTCCTCTAGCTCATTAAGTTGTAACTTTTTATGGTTCCACGCATTGTCATAACATATTTATCTCCCAATAAGCCTTATGCTCAAGTTCAACCTGCATATGACAAGCTTTACTGTAAATCAACCGATATGCAGACATACCAATCAGTATTTTCTACGCCGTTCTATATGCCCAGAGTGCATCGTTGAGTCTAAAAATCCAACCTTCCCGTGTTGTATTAACAGTTTTCTCCAAAATGGACTTGATCTCACGATTTGAAATTTCAGCTTGCCCACTAGTTTGTGGGTGATACGGGGTACCGACCTTGTGAGTTATGTTGTACTTCTTGAGAATTCTTGAGAAGAGCATGAAAGGATTTCTTGAAGTGCTAACCTCCATCACTGATAAACACTCTTGGTGTACCATGTCTAGAGAAAATATATTCCTTCACAAACTCACAAACAACTTGAGAATCATTAAAATGAGTGGCTTTAGCTTCCACCCATTTTGAAACATAATCAACATCAAGAAGTATATAAAATTTTCCATTCGAATTGACAAAAGGGACCATAAAATCTATTCCCCACACATTGAAAATCTTTGTGGGAAGAATCGATGTGAGTGGCATTTGATTTCGAGCACCTAGATTTCTCGTTCGTTGACATTTATCATAAGATTTTCAAAAAAGCATATGCATCCTCAAATAAGGTAGGCCAATATAAACCACTCTCAAGGACTTTGAGAGCGGTACGTTTAGAACCATAGCGACCACCACATGCATAAGTATGGAAAAAAAGTAAGAATGAATTAATATTCAGAATTAGGTAAGCACCCGCGGATAATTTGATTCGAACCATATTTCCACAAGTAGGGCTCATCCTACACATACTGCTTGGCTATCTTCTTAAGCTTAAGCTTTTGAAAATTGGACATTGTACTAGGTTCTTGCCTTGTAACCAAGTAGTAAGGATGGATTGAAATTCGGAGTTAGGTACGCACCTACATATAATTTGATCTGAACCATATTTCCACAAGTAGGGATCATCCCACACATACTGCTTGACTATCTTATTAATCTTAAGCTTTTGAAAATTGGACATTGTACTAGCTACTTGCCTTGTAACCGAGTAGTTCACTATATCAGCATACCAAGGTATTGAATCTTCGACGAGAAAAATTGTTCGTTTGGAAAGCGATCTTGTAAAAGAAGTTCTTATTTAAAAACAAAAAGTCTACTAAGGTGATCCGCAACAGTATTCTCAACACCTCTTTTATCCTTAATATCCATATCAAGTTCTTGCAACAACAATATCCACCGTAAAAGTCTCAGCTTAGCTTCTTTCTTCTTGAATAGGTACCTAAGTGCCGCGTGATCGGAATGTACAACCACTTTTGCACCCACCAAATATGATCTAAATTTTTCTACTACAAACACTATAGCCAGCAACTCTTTTTCGGTGTTAGAATAGTTAATTTGAGCATCGTTTAGGTTCCTAGATGCATAATAAATCACGTGAGACAAATTTTCCACTCTTTGACCCAAAACGTCTCCAACTGCATAGTCACTTTCATCACACATCAACTCAAACGGAAAAATCCAATCCGGTGATTTGATAATTGGCGCAGTTGTCAACAATTCTTTTAACTTGTCAAAGGCGTATTTGCACTCCTTGTTAAATTCAAAAACAACCTATTTTGCAACAATTTGCACATAGACATTGAGATTTTGGAGAAACCTTTGATAAACCTCCTATAAAAACCTGCATGACCAAGAAACGGGCGAATCTCCCTCACCGAAGTTGGGTATTGTAAGTTTCTTATTAAGTGTATTTTTGCTTTGTCTACTTCGAGTCCTCGAGAGGACAGGATGCGGCCTAGCATTATAGCATTGTTTACCATAAAGTGGCATTTCTACCAAATTAAAAACAATATTAGTGTTTATGCATCTTTTTTATCATAAGTTCAAGATTTTGTAAACAAATATCAAATGAATTGCCATAAACACTAAAATCATCCATAAATACCTCAATGATGCGTTCCACGCAGTCCGAAAATATACTAACTATACATCTCTGAAAAGTGGCAGGCGCACTACAAAGACCAAATAACATCTTTCTATAGGCAAACATACCAAAAGGACAAGTAAAAGTAGTCTTCTCTTAATCCTCAGTACAATAACAATCTGATTGTACCCCGAATAACCGTCCAAAAAGCAATAATGTGCATGTCCCGCTAACCTCTCTAGCATTTGATCAATGAAAAGTAAGGAAAGTGATCCTTTCTAGTTGAGGCATTAAGCTTTCTGTAGTTTATACACACTCTCCATCATGTTTGAACTCTTGTAGGAAAAAGTTCGTCATCTTGATTTTTAACAACAGTGACATCCGATTTCTTAGGCACCACTTGTACCGAGTAACCTATTTTCTGTCAGAAATTGGGTAAATCACCCCCACACTGGGCAATTTTAGGATCTCTTTCTTCACGACCTCCGTCATGGGTGGGTGGGTGGGGGGAGGGGGTTAAGCCTACACTGAGCATCACGTACAGACTTGTTATCATATTTCATAAAGACTCTATGCATGCACATTGATATGCTAATGCCTTTGACGCCAGCAATTGTCCAACCAATGGCCGTTTTGTGCTCTTCCAGAACCCAAAGTAGACATTCTTCTTTGTATGGAAATGAGATTCTTTGCAACAATTACCAGAAGTTCTTCTTTATCACCCAAGTAAGCATACTTTAAGTGATCGGGAAGTGGCTTAAATTCTAGCTTTGGTACCTGCACAATAGAAGGTAAAGGAACCTCATTAATTATGGGTAAAGAAATATAGGAGATATTACCCGTTGGAGCTTCTTGTAATATCGTTAAAGTGCCACAGATATCCACTAGCTCTTTGGCTAATCCGACTTCCAAATCAATATTACTACGTAACACAACTTCAAGTTTATCTTCACTGGTTAAATAAAAAAAAATTTGTGCTAATGAACCAATAACATCGATAGAGAAAACATAATGCACATCAATAGGATAACACATGGCTTCAAATATGTTGTAGCGAATGATCTCCTTATCAAATTCCATAGTGAGTGTACCATTATCAACATCAATCTTCGTCTTTGCAGTTTTCATAAACGGTCTCCCAAGAAGTATCGAAGTAGATGAACAACCATTTCCATTTTAGGATATATATTGGACTGTTACGTCAGCCGAGTCCTTTAGGATATATATTGGACTTGTTTACTAGTTGAATGGTAATCCTTGTCTTTTTCAAAGGTTCAAGATTCAAAGAATCATAAATATCGGCTGACATAACACTTATGGATGCTCCCAAATCAAGCAAAGCATGCTCAAATCGTTAGTTACCAATAGTAATTGGCACTGTGAAGCCCCAAGGATCCTCACACTTTGCAGGCATCTTCTTAAGTAACATAGCTGAAGCACTTTCTCCCACTTGAGTAATCTCGTTGGCGATAAACTTATCCTTCCTTGTACACAAATCCTTTAAAACCTTAGCATACTTGGGTATTGTTTTGATAGCTCAATAAATGGAATATTGATTTGTATCTTGCTGAAAATATCCATGATTTCTTTGTCTTGAGCTTGCTTCCTTGACTTGGAAAAACGACTAGGGAAAAGAGGTGGTGTAGTAAAGGTAGGAACCGTATCCTTGGGTTGGACGGTTGATATTGGCTTTTCCTTTGGCACGGTTTCCGTCTCTACTTCCTTTTCTATGTTGTTACTAACATCTTCTTGTTGTTGCGGCCAATCAACTTGTCTTCACTTCTCAGAGTTACAATATTATTATGCTATCTTGGATTCATAAAAGGTTGTGATGGCAACTTTTTGGACTTTTTTTCTTATAGTAGATTCACATATGTAACCAACTGTCCCATCTGCATCCTCAAATCTTCAATGGATATTTCATGTTCTTGGTGATTTAGTTGAACTGTTTCCTTTAGACTTTATGTTTCATATGTGACACCCTGAATGATTTCAATTATCATGTTGAGCTTATCTTTGATAGAAGACCTCTGCTCTTTAGTTTGTTGTGGTTGCTGGAATTGTTGTTGAAAAGCATTTTGTATCGCATATGGATTACGAACTGCAGCTTGATTGCTGGCATAACTGAAATTAAGATGATCTTTCCAACCAGGATTATAAGTGTTAGAATATGGATCATACCTTAGCCTTGGATTAGGAAGTAGATCATTAGCATCGGCCTCCTCTTCATATGGTGGAGCTATTACAAAAGTTATACGATGAATTTCCTTTTCAATCGTACCCAATCGGTGCTCCGTATTTGGAGATTCTCCCATCTTGATAACTCTTCTGACATTTGAGTCATGTCTTGGGTAAAAAATTGAGGATTGGCCGTCATACTCTCAATTAAGCTAGTTTCCCGTGAGATCGTCTTCTCGGTAAGTGAACCACCAGCGGCTGCATCAATCAAGTTCCTTTGTCCCGGAAGTAATCCTTCGTAGAAGTACTGAATGATGAGTGTTGGTGATATGTTATTATGTGGGCAGCTTGCCACTAATCTTTTGTAACTCTCCCAGTATTCATAAAGAGACTCCCCTGTAATTTGTAAAACGCTATTGATCTCTTTATGAGATGAAGCCGCCTTAGAAGCAGAAAAGTACTTCTCGAGAAATAGATTTTTCATCTCAGTCCATGTTGTAATGCTCCCTGGAGGAAGGCAATACAACAATTCTTATGCTAAATTTGTTAATGAAAATGGGAAGGCTTGTAGCATAGCCATGTCACTGTCTTCAGTTCCTTGCCTAAGACTTGTCATCTTGTGTTGAAATACTTGAAGATGACAGTTCAGATCTTCACCAGGTCGTTTGTTGAACTTCGATAAATGGTGAATCAGATTCGACTTCAGTTCCACTGTGTCAGATTGAGTAATATACAATGGTTGCGAATCTAAGCATGAAGATGTCAACTATCGCAGCTTCTTCTCCTGAGGTGGAGGTGGTGGAGGATTTGTTCCATTCACCATCTCTGATGTAGATGGTTCTTGTTGCAACTGCTGACGTGCTTGTAATACCGTTCCCTTGCGAGTTTGAATTCCGCACCTCGGGTAATCCTGATAAGTGCATACTTCATATATATTTAGTGATAATTTCATGCTAGTAATTGCTTATATTCTTGCAAATTATTGTATATTACTCTTGTTTTTTCTTATTTATGTTTTGCTAGGTGAATCATCCAAAAAAAGTGAATTTGCATTTAATTGTGCAATAAAAGAAGTTAGCTACAAGCGTAGAAGAGCCAAAGACCAAGTGGAATGCGTTCAAATCTACAAGTTCTTGCTATCATCTCGAAGAGGACGAAATCCGAAGCCAACGACGAAAGAATGGAGTTATTCTGACGTCATGTGAAGATTTTATGGGAGTTTGAAGCAAGTCAAAGTTGCAGAATTTCTGAGCACCCAGAATTACTAAACGCACCCAGCTATGCCGAACGAATTACTCAAGGAAGCCACATAAAGTTATATGGGCACCAGTTTGAATGATGGGGGCACCATATCTTCTTCCTATTGAAAGGAACAAAAAACCAGCGATGAGCACAACGGTGATGGAAGATTGGGTGATGGATATCAATCTCTACTGATGAGGATGACAATGGTTGATGCTTGATGGATGATGATCAACATGCTCGGTGATGGGAAAGATTTGGTTGCTGTAATAAGAATAAATCTCGAGTATGCTGCATTACTGGAGCTGCTAACGTTGATCGATGGTGCTGGGAGTTTGCTGTTTATGTTGTGCAGGTGATGGTTAAAATGGAGAAGGCAGTGAAGGAAATTGGTTGATGCTGGTGATGCTCGGGTTAATGGAAGACCTAGAGATGGGAAGATTATGGCTGGGGTGAACTCGAGGAAACGAAGATAAGAGTGATACTGGCAGAGAGTTGGTGGTCAGTGGTGACGAGTTTTGGATAAAAGAAAAGATTGTTGTGGTGGTGGTTAAATGTCTGTCTCGGTGATGAAACTGGAGAATTGTGATGGGGTTCTAAGTCAGTGAGACTCAAGTGATTGGCGATGATGATGTTTTGATGGTTGTGGTGGAATGAAGATGGAGTAGTTCGAGTTGGACAGGAGGTGAATACCAATATTATGTGGAGCACGTTTCACGGTTTTAGTTGTCGAATACAAGATAGATGTGTAGCCCCTGCAATACACAGGAATTTGAGGAGCAACAAATCCCTTCCTGATCTATTTTATCCCATCTCGAGGAAGCATACCTCGACGACTAAGATGGTAAAGTAACCCTAGTCTAGGAAGATGGCAGTTGGCGAAATGACAAAGGTAGCTAACATATCCAATCAACATTTAATGCAGCGAGCCCTTATCTACACGCTTAAGCAAAGCACGTGGATAAAGATGAGATGGCATAGTATGACTGGCAAAGGCTCGCGGTGAACGAAGGTACAATCTATACTGGGGCTGGGTAGTTCCCGAAGGAACATGGGTCAACTGAGGTGGCAGAGTCCCACTGGAGAAAACTTGCGGTGAACGAAGGTACCATTTGTACGGAATATATATCAGGATACGATGGACCCAAAGACAACAAAGATATATCTAGAACAAAAGAGGCTATAAATACCAAGCTTCACCAACAAAAAAAAGTATTCATATCCACAAGAAGATCTAGTCTTAAGATTATACCTATTTAATGTTTAGAACTTAAGTATTTACTACGACTTGAGTTCTCTCTATTACTTTGGGAAGCATTTAAGATCTTTCTAACCACCGCAACTTAATATAAACGATCACTTATTACCCCGTGGACGTAGACGAAAGTTGAACCACGTAATCTCTTGCGTCTCTTGATAGCTTAGAAGCATTTACTTTACATTTGATTTATTCGTTATTATTGTTATCTTGAGTACCTTTTATTACTTAGCATTATCAGTTCAACTGAGACGTCTATACTCCTTAGTATCAGATTCTCTGAGCTGTATACATTACGTATACTTTGGGAAAATTAGTAGTCACAGTTTGGCGCTAGAAAGATTGCTCACCAGCTTGAGTTTTTATGTTCCTTTACTTTTATTTACTTACACATCTTCCTCGGCGAAGAGATCTGAGAATAACAAGGGTGAATCTCACTTTCTAGTGATACACTCATCTTTTATTTACGTAAGTTCTTTGAGTTTATAGCCTCTAAAGACTTGCAATCTTACAGATCTACAAAGTTTCCTTCAAAAAACATGTTCAAAAAACGTTAAAACTTTTTTTTTGTACTAAACAACCTTTTCGACAAAGTATCCTTTGTATTTGGGTATCTACGCAAACTAGGTAATCCAAGTAAGAATTTAAGGAGAACAAATCTTACAAAGCATTTAATAACATCAAATATTCGTGGATCTGACACCTATTTTCAATTATTGTCAACATCCAATGTTGTTTTTTTCCAAGGGTGTCATAACAAATCAAATACCCATCTTTTCAAACATCATTTTAGTCATTTTTCTGAAAAAGCTGCTTAGCTGTCTTCTGTGTTAGAGCATTAATTGTTACTTTAACGAAGGTATCCAAGTAGCGGACTTTGTCGTTTTTTTTTGTGATTTCAGGATAAAAAACCCCGAAGGTATGCAGAAACCAAGTGATGTACCATCAAGTTCAAGACCCGATGTTACAAGAGGAAGATCTCAAAACCCGTCTCGAATGAATCAAAGGAATGAAGCAGAGGACATACAAAGTGAGATAGCAAGAAGAGCGGCTGCTAACATGCCACCTATTCCTACTAAAGGGAAGGGGTAAGCATCAGGAGCACAACCACCTTACGGCATGCCTTTACCGGAACCCGCTTGTGCTAAGAAGCCACATACAGTTAACGAAGGGTTACCCAGAACCTTAGTTCCTACTGACGAGGGTTGGGAAACCTAACACCAGTCCAGATTGATCCAAATGCTCCGTGTTAGAGCATAGCTCGGTTGAACCCACCAAGCATTGGTATGTCAAGTTTGGTTGTCATATTTTAGTGAATCAAAACTCATGTTAAGAGTCGCTTGATTATGTACTAGAGTCAACTTCGTATAGGTTAGCTTGAGAGTATTAACATTTAAGACTTTACAAGTATTGCGAAGACTTGAAGATGTGAAGAAGCAAGGATCTACAACGACAACAATCATCCTTCCACTTGAGGTTAGTGATATTTAAATTGAACTGTTTCATTCCCTAACATATCTTTCAAGTCGTGCATATTGAAAAAAAAACTGCGAAGCATATTTGAACTCTAGATAGACATAGTATTAATGAATACAATACGAGGTTTATTGCTTAACCATTAAACTTTGTAGACAAGACATCGCCGTAATCATTTGAATACTATTGTGATTATGTATAGGTATGAGGTGAGGATTTCATCCTAGGAAACAATGTTTTACATGTGTTCTAAGGAAGTAAGTTAATAAACTTGTTTGTGAATCGAAAAGGAAATCGCCAGGCGTTATTGGTTTTGTTATTCATTGCATATCTTATGAACAACCAATATGTGTGATTGAGTATAACCGTTCACGACTTGTTGTGTTCTTGGTAGAACTATTCACAAAGGCCTGACTTATGTATTCGTATAACTTTTATTAGTAAAACCGATCTTAAGTAATCACCTGAGATGGTATGATCGGGTTTGTGATTTTATGTCTGACCAAATATGGGAAAGGGGAACCGATCCTAGTAAGAGGTGCAGTACATCACAAAGGGGAAACGATCCTTGTATGAGGTGCATCATGGTTTATAGCAGAAAGGGGAACCGATCCTATGAACATGTGCAACACGTTTTTAGGAAAAGGGGAACCGATCCTATAGACATGTGCAACACATATAAGTTAGATACCATATATAAGTGCGGAACCGATCCTAGTACCTAGTCAACCGAATTTTGGAAAGCTAGTGTGACTATGCACAGTACTCACATGGAAGGTAGAACCGAAACTTGTTTTGGTAGAACCGTTAAACCCATGATTATGATTGAATGTTATTTGATCAATCGCATAGTTCTTGAAAGTCAGATGAACCAATTCTAAACTAGTTTGGAAGTGTGAAAAATCAGTTTCAAGGTTGTAAGTGTGAAAGAGAACTTACAAAGTTAAGATGTTGATCGCTGTCGTATGCGTCAAAAAATAAATTACACGTTCTCACTACTCAAAATATATAATATAGCAAGGGTAAGAAAGGATCGTTCCCACAGAGAGGACTAGGTTGTCAATATGTTTCGGTTTCTTATATAGAACAAGGGGGGTTTTCTGATTTTTATATAATAAACTAAATAAAAGCAAACAAATAAATAAAGCACACAAATCAAGATGTGAAGGTATTGGTCACGGATTTCATCTTCATTCACAAACATGTTTTCTACACAATAACTAAAATTGATATTTTAATCTCAACTTTTATCAAAGGCCCTAGGATACCTTGATCGCAAGAATATCCTACTAAATTCCTCTTATCATCAACAAACACATTAAAAGATGCGAAAATGAATTATACCTAAGATAACAACGTAACGTGTAAAAGCACTAATCAAGTTTTCTCTAGATGCATTAAATTCTATGAAATCAGGCCAATCAAAGCAATCGAATGTGTAAAAGCACTAATCCGATTTAAAAAAGGTTATGACTCACATGTGACTACTAGGATGTATCACTACAAGCAATAATCACAATCATGCTACTTGTAATCAGGAATCTATCACTTTTGTGTATAACAAAACCTAATCTAGCAATGGAGATGAACACAAACTCAACCGATTCGCGACTCGATCAAACAAGTATTCAAATCATAAGAAAATATCAATAGTGAATCATAAACGATAAAGCATGGAGATAAAACTAATTTATTGAACAAAAACTCATGTTCGGAAATCCAACTAATCCATAACCAATAATAAGATTATCTACTCATGTTAATGGAGTTCATAACAAGGATAAAGAGAAAACTCATATTTCTCAACCCTAGAACCAAAAGTAGTAGAAGAAGATAATCGATATGAGTTTCTTTTTATATCCTTCATGTATTTCACGCCCACTGTCTTCTCCAACCACATAAGCTAACCATCATAATCAAGCCCACATGTAAGAGCCCAAGTCCATCTGAGTAGAACACTGGATCGGTGAGTCAGGTACCTGGATCGTTGAGTCAACTCGCCGTACTCCGATTCGGGCAGAGTTTCCTCTGTTTTCTGGTTGTTTTCCGGCCTGTCTCAGGCTAATTTCCCTGCACAATCATTCATTCATACACAACTCCTAACATTTATCTATTCGGCACTTCAATTCCCTTCTTGTGCACTACTAATTCCAGCTTATCTTGACTGCAATCAACTAGGAACAAACAATTTAATCACCAGCAACAAGACCAACAACTTCTCACTACCCCTGCCAATTCCAAGTCATGCCCCACTGCAGCCATCACTTCCATTTCTCACCTGCCAAATTCTCCAAATTAGCTTCAGTCCACCACTGCACAACTTTTATCACAGATGCCTGCAACCACTCACGGTACTCTTCCCAGTTCAGTTCAAAATGATACTCCATTTCCTACATCTTCACCACTGCCTCAGTCTTGACAGCA
The DNA here is from genome assembly GCF_003573695.1 of Papaver somniferum. Lineage (NCBI taxonomy): Eukaryota > Viridiplantae > Streptophyta > Magnoliopsida > Ranunculales > Papaveraceae > Papaver > Papaver somniferum. Next base: position 105,517,148 of record NC_039358.1, read on the forward strand.
TCAACCCATCGCTCAACAAGATAACATCAACATCGAACCATCTCCTTACTCCTTGTAACTTCGAGTTCTCTCCAATCTCAATGCCCAACTCCATTGCCGACTCAAATCATTCACTGCACAGCTCACAGTTCATCCGCAAATTCATTACAGAATTTCATTATCATTGTTCACATTAAGTCACCTGCTCCTAGTCTTCAGCTTCTCATGTTCACCTTCAAGAGCACCACAACTCCAATTTCCTTTGTGCCACAGTACCCTCGTTCTCCACTAAAGATCACTACTGCCTTCCATACTGCCAGCAAAACCATCACAGTCTTCTACTCAAACTTCGAGCAATACTGCCATTAATCACTCTCTTTTCGTGTTATCATTTCCATTCATGTTGCCTCTCGAGCTCGTCATCAATACATCAGTCAATCAGCATTGCCAACAACAGCAACTTCCATTAAAAATATCATCATCGGACTTAATTCGGAGAACAACCCATGCTGTCAATTCTTCTCAACTTCTATCTCATGTTCTAATTCTCTAAACATCACTCCCAAATCCGCTGACACCCTCTCAAATTCGAGCCAAAGTACGACCTATTCAATCTCTATTTCAGCTTCAATTGCTTGTATCTCATGACACATCCACTTCCTTCCATTTCATATTCTGCAGCATCGTCTACTCAATCTCAGGTTCAATAACTTGAACCCAATCTTCAGTTCATCTCATCTGGCTCCATCAAATAGTGGTAGCAACATAACCTCATCACAACAGTGACTTGTTCCTGCCTCTTTCAAATTGAATCAAACCCACCAGTTCTCAATCAATCACTTAGAGAATCAAAACCCAACTCCACATTCTGCAATGTCAAATTCATCTCAGATCCCATCCTAACTCAATTGCTTTTGTTACACTATCTGTTCATCATCTCACACCGGACCCATTAATCAATCAGTCTATCAGTCGCAACTATGTTATCTTCTCTTTATTTAATCTCTTGGACCAACACCAACAGCTGTTGCTGCTTTCTTGATTTCAGCTGCAAATGATTTTGGGAGGAAATGTCTTCTCGACTTAGGGTTAGGGTACTAGATCTGGGTCTGGATTTAGACACCCAATTGTAGAAGATCCACCCAGCTAACATCCCCTTAACCTCAGCTGGCATGTCTATAACGCTCCTCCAAAACAGAGTTGCCCCTTAACCCTGGCTCGACTCCGAGTTGTGTTCGCCTCTGAAATGACTAGCTTGCCCTTGTCGCTCAATTTGGATGATTTCTCCTTGAGTCCTTCCACCAACAATAGTCGTCTCCTCTTCTCAACTTCACTTCATCTCTTCAATTCTATACATCACTAAAGCTGTCATGCCTTTCAGACAAAATTCGCATCACTAAAGCTGACATGCTTTTCAGCCAGAGATGAAGGAATAAAATCAAATAGTGAGAAATAGCTAAGCCTCCAACAACGGTTGCACCTTTTAGCCCTTTAAGCAACGTTTCTTCTTCTTTTGTTCCAAATGACTCCAAAGTACCTAAACACTCAAAACCAAACATAAGATGCATAATTTACAAGAAAAGTAACAAAGAAAGCATAAATACTAGATATAAAATTAGGTGTTTGAACACCTATCAAATTACCCCACACTTAGACTGCTAGTCCTCGATCAAATCAAACAAAACAATCCTAAAACATACATACAACTCCGTGTCGTCGAGGCTATGGTCACACTTAGCATGTATAACAAGCCTTTAAACCCCTAGGTGTCCCTAGTGGACGAGTTATAGTCTCGTGAAGGTTTACAAGAGGTCTACCTACAAAACCTATATTTTTCAACTCCATCTACCTGTGACAAATGTATGAATGAATCCAAAATGGTTGCAAGAGGAGGTACCTTGTTATGAATCCAAATTAATATATATAAATTAATCTCTGTTAAGGAAGTCGAACAAGCCACAATCTCGGAAGCTAACAAACCACAATCACATATGAATAGATAAAGAAGATGAAAATCGATATAGATGGTTGCGATGTTGACTAAGTGATCGGTGTTTCCCATATCTGTCTGAAGGTCGCTGCCAATGATGAACCTATGAATCCTATCAGATTGAGCTACTAGTCTGAATTCTAATATCAACACACTGGCATAAACAAGGGAACCAGCAGTCAATTATCTTAAATTTAGATCGACTCACTGGCAAATACAAGGGAACCAAGAGTCGATTTTATTGCACCATAACCATTTTTTTTCTTTGTTTTTTTTTCAATGACATCATGATTGGATCTTGTGGATCCAAGTGATAGGTGTTGTAAAACACCTAGATTTATATCTATTGTTTATGCTTTCTTTGCTACTTTTCTTTTAAATTTCGTATCTTATGTTTACTTTTGAGCTTATCAGGTGTAATGGAGTCATTATGAGCAAAACAAGGAGAAAACGCTCATTTGAAACGTAAAGGGAGAAAGGCCAATTCACCGGCGAGTTACATTTGGAGCTTGCTAAAGTTTCCCAAAGAGGAGGTGCAGAATCAACTGTCAGTTCCCTAAACTGACAATTGCATAAGAAATAGAATGGGCAGTCAGTTCTCTAAAACTGACAGGCCACATATTAACTGGGTAGTCCTTATCCTACTGGGACGTGTAAATCCAGTTTCTTACAAAAATTCCAAAAATTTCAGTGGAGAAATCATTTTTCTCCTCTTCTGCTTAAACCGAGATGGCGGCTCAACTTAGTGTTCAGAGAGGTGAGGAAATGGAGGCGACGATATGGTCTGAAATTGAGAAGGATATTGAACTCTGGGTTTGTATCAACTCCTAATTTAGTGGTGAATATGTTACCAGAAGAACAGAGAGAGTTGTTGCTGCTGTGTTGTTTTGATGAAGGAATTCAAAGGAGAAATTGGGGGTTTATGAAGAATTATATGATGGGTTTTCTTTGAATTGGGTTTCTGAGCTCTAGATTCAAGCTAGATCAGGATGGAGATGCTGGTTCTGCAATGGTTTTTTGATTTGAGTTTGAGAGATTTGCAGAAGTTAGGGTTTACGATGAAATTGGGGATGTTTTTTGTTGGTGGTGGAATCTGAAGTTGGCAGAGTTTGACTTTGAGTCTTGAAGAATAGAGAAGAAACAATGTGACGAATTACAATATGGTGTTTTTGGTGTTGAGAAGGCAGTTGCTGGTGTTGGTATTGAACTGCAAATGGATTTACAAGAAGAAGATGGCACTAGTGGTGGAAACTGATATACAAGGAAGTGATGAAGCTGCAGTTCAGGTTGCAGTGGGTATGTGGTGTTGGTTTTCAGGAGCTGAAGCTGATGCAATGCAGATGCAATTATAAGATTGCAGGATTTTGTAAGAAGTTGCCCGCAGGAATGGAGTAGCAGTTACAATGCAACTGGTGCTAGAGAGTGTTTCAGTTTGCCGGTGTGTGAAATTGGAGCTTGGAAGAAACGACAGTCTTGCAAATGGGTGACAAGAGATGAATCTAGTGGTTGCTGTGAAGCTGTAGATGTTGGAGGTGTTGCTGTTGCCTTGAGATAATGATAAAGATGTATACTGTGGTCTGAGATTGAACAGTGTTGTTGTGCAGTGGACTAAACTGGGTATGACAACTGTTTTAGGTGATTCTGAGTTCAATGGAAGATGCGGGAGATTTGTGTTGCTGGAATGGTGATGATTATGAGTCATGGATGCATATGGAGTACAGGGGATGTGGTCTGCCTGTGATTCAGGGCTGGCTGAGTTTGTATGAGCTTGAGTGATGGCAGATGCTTTCGGAGATCGAGATGATGACTGGATGGAGATTGCAAGGGTTCTTGTGCTGCAAGACAACACAGAAGACATGGGATGAAGATTGAAAGCTCATTTGAGCTGAGATGAAGAAGAATTGGTGGAGGTTATGAATGTTTAATGTGATAAGAAGGATGGGTTTATCCTGAACTAGATGTTGCAGCAGTTAAATGTGATGAATGAAGAGTATTTGGGTCCTTTGGGTTATGCAGTTGAGTACCAAGGGTTCATAGTGCAGGAAACGGAGAAAGAAAGAAATTGGACGAGCAGAGTTTTGCTTCTGCAATATCTCGACTCAGTGCTGATACAGGCATGACTTGATTTAAAATTGGAGATGCAGTTATTGGTAGGACCTGTATCAATTGAAGTCAACAAAGAGACAGAAATGGCAGCGAAGGCAGTGGTGGTGATTCATGAAGTTGTACAGAGAGATGCAGATGGTCCTGCTGGTGCAGTCAAGGCTGAAAGGTACCGAGGAAATGGCGAGTTGTGCGAGAAATGGCTAGTCGCAGTTATGTGCATGCTTGTAAGATGAGTGGGTGCTGATAATTGCAGTTGATAGAGAAATGAGATGATGGTTCTGAAGTACTTATGGCTGGAATCTAGTTGAGAAGAGTGTGTGGCAGGCGATGTTGACTGAAGTTAGAGTGCGGCGGATGAGTAATTGGTGAAGCTGCACAAAGGTTGGACAGGAAGAAATGGATAAAAGGAGTTGTGACTCGCGTGTGAAGTGCAGTTGCAGAAAACTAGAAGAATCGAAGCTGCAGTAGGAACTAGAAGCTGTGATGCGGTTATGAATGCAGGTGGTACTGTTTCGCAGAAGCATCCTGAGTTTGAAATGCAATGGATGTTGCAGGGGTGGAATTGAGATTTGGCAGGGATATTAGCTGTTAATGCTGCTGCTTTAGATTGGTGTTGTAGTTGAAGCAGCAAGGAATTGTGTTAGCTGAGTTTGGGCTTGATTCGAGTCTGGTGGTGCTGTTCACTTGAAATAAGGGATTTGAGGTTGCAGATGAATGATTGAGTGAAGGCGAATGTTCTTTAGATGCATACTGGGATGATTGAATGATTGTGCAGGGAAAGAGCATAAATGTTAAAAGGCCTGAAATTGGCCTGGATCGTTCAAACTCTGCCAGAATTGGTTAAAGTGAGTTGACTCACCGATCCAAGTAATTAACTCAGATGGACTTGGACCTGGTCTCGGCTAATGGGCTGGCAGAGACGTATTTTGGAGGGGGTAACCTAGTTTCTGACAGAGAAGAGAAAGCATAAAAGAGAGAAACCCACGGTTATTCTAGAGCATCTTTTATCTTCTCTTCTACTTTTAGCCTAGGGTTTAGAAAGATGAAAACTATTATTTTTCTTCTTGTGATGAACTCCTATGCCATGAATACTTAGATTTTATTATTGGTTAAGGAATAAGTTGGATTTCCAAATATGGGTTTTCATTCAATAAATTAGTTGTGTCTCACAATTATTGATTATGATTCACTAGAAATATCGCATGTATGATTGATTGTTAGTTTCGTCAAGTTGAAAATTGGTAAAACTCGTAATCATATCTATTGCTAGTTTAGAGTTTATTATACGTAAACGTGATACACCTTGAATACAAGTAGCATAATTGTGATTATTACTTGTAGTGATACATCATAGTAGTCCAAGTGGATTATAACCTTTGTTAAATCGGATTAGTGCTTTTACACGTTCGATTGCTTTGATTGTCCTGATTTCATAGAACTTAATGCATCTAGGGAATTAAACTTGATTAGTGCTTTTACATGTTAGGTTGTTCTCTTAGATATAATTCATATTCACATCTTTTAATGTGTTTGTTGATGATAAGAGGAGATTTGCGGGATAAACTTGCGATCAAGGTATCCTAGGGCCTTTGATAATGAGAGATTAAATATCAATTCTAGTTATTATGACAAGAGCATGTTAGTGAATGAAAACGAAATCCTTAACCAATACTTTCGCATACTTAATTTGATTTGTTTTATTTGTTTCTTTGATTTTATATTTGTCTAGTTTATTAAAAATCAGAAAAAATCCCCCCTTGTTATTTATAGGAAACCGAAAATATATTGACAACCTAGTCCTCTCTGTGGGAACGATCCTTTCTTTCCCTTGCTATATTATATACTTTGAGTAGTGAGAAAGTAATTTATTTTTGACGCATACGACAGCGATCAAATTTTGGCGCCGCTGCCGGGAGGCAGCGGTTGTCACTTGTTTTTGGTTTCTTATTTATTTCTTTTAGTTTTGTTTTTATCTTCTGGTTGTTAACCTTGTTTTGAGGATCGTGTTTCAGGTACCAATTTCTATGGACGGAACATATTGGAACAACGAATACGGTTTTCAACAACCTCGACAATATGGAAACTACCAACCATCCCAGGGTTATAGTCAATATCAATTCATTGGTTATGATCAATATCCTACGGAATACTGTGGTCCTTTTACATATCAACAACCTTATGGCGGGTATGTGTGTGAACAACCACAAGGATTGGAGGATTCTTATGCTCGTGAACAACAAGTCTCTAACTTGTTAGACAACTTTTCCACCTTTTTACGACAAGAGTTTCAAAAAGATAAAGAGGCTACAAACTAGCAATTCCAAGAACTTCGTGAAGGTATGGCTATCTACGAAGAAGCATTGATGAATACAAGGAAGAAAGGTATGAAGAAGAATTTTGTTTTCAAAGCAATAATTATTCTAATGTGCCTGTGGTGTGTGATGAATATTTGATTGATGCTAATGTTGAAAAGGGCCAACCTTTGGGGACTTTCGTTGATAATTGTGTAGCTAACTCAACTCTTGATCTTAATAATGATCATTCGCCTATTCAAAAGGATAAGTTTGAGGTTAGCAACACTAAATTCAGCGACAACCAATCTTATGTTAGCTATGAAATTGACGATGATTATGAAGATACGTTGTTTGAAGCAACTCATGGTGACATTACCCAAAGGTGTACAATGGAATTCTGGGATCAAAATGAAGACGAAGAGGAATATGTTGACACTTGTGTAGATTACCCAATCATTGATCTTAATAATGATCAAGAGCCTATTCAAAGGGTGGAGCTTGAGGATGATGCATTTTTGAGTGTTCTTAAAAAATTTCTTATAATAAAATTTGGAGCCGCAAAAGAGTATGTGCTTTACAACAAAGAGGAGTTTGTTGAGAATGAAACCGATATGACCAATATTGTGGAAGACCCAATTGAGCTTGCAAAGAATTGTAATGATGATGTTTATGTCGAGACATTGGTTAAGGCAGAAACGGACGAAGAATGGTTGCAAGGTTTGATAGAGGACCATGATATAAAAGAGGTGAGTAATTCACTTGAGTTTTTCAAGGATGAAGAGGATTATGTGATACAAGAGATAGTGCAAGGTTTGTCTAACCCTTTGCATATTATTTCTTCTCCTTTACCTTTTATTGGAATGTTTGTGCTTCGAGAACATTGTTGAATGACTTTGTTTCTCGATTTCCTCCATTAGATATACTTGATTCTCAAACTATGCAGGTTTTGGAACAAGAAACCATGGTAGTCCCTGACTTCTATATTCTTTATACACTTCCAAGTGTAGACAAGAATAAGTGTGGGGGAAACTTTTATCGGTTAATATCTTCGTTTCTGTTTTATATTACTAATATTTGTATGAAGCTAGTGTTTGCAAAACAGGTTACGTGGAAGGATCCCCAACTTTTCAGATTATTGGTGTATGGGGAATTCGTCTTGCAAGGTTATAGTCGGGCTGACGACTTTAAACCAAGCGCTAAATGGGAGGCAACCCGTACGATGAGTATTTCTTGTCTTATTTTTATATTCTTGTTTTGTTTTTAACTTTTTCTTGTTCGTATCTACTTTTTCTGATTTCTTGTCGCTTATCATTATAAGATTTCCCACCTTGACTTTCTTTGGACGATTCAATTTACATTGAGGACAATGTAAAGTTTAAGTGTGGGGGAGTGGTTAAGCATTTGCATTGTAAATTTTTCATTTTTTTCAACTTTTGTGTAAAATAGTGAATAAACAAACTCCAACTTGTGGTTAGTTTAGAGTCACATAGTATACATGTCGCTAAGATTACATCAAGATTATCGAGTGACTGAACTTAGAGATGACAGAGAATGCGATCAGGTTTCTTACTTGTATGAGAGTTAAAGTTGGATTTAACCATGCCAGTGGAAAATGAGGTGCAGACTGAATTCGGTATTAGATTTGTGATCCCCTATAGTGGAGACTACCCATGTTACATCATGAGAGGCACCGACCTTCACTTCTTTGTACCTGTCTAAATATGTGCTTTTAGAGTGTGTGTCACCGTACGTAAATTCCGGGTAGAATGGTGAGCTACCCAACCTCCCACCAATAGAAGCACTATTTTGATCTCTTGAGTGCTATTTTATCAATCATGATGGTGACATCGACTTGCTAACTTACATACCACTTGTAATCTTGTTCGCAGTTAGCACCATCCACTTTATCTCTCTCTACACCAACATGTCCATAGAAACACCATCATCATCAACAAGAGGAGCATCACAAATTCGAAGGAAAGTTGAAGACGTTAAGGTTTACAAGCAACAGTACAGAAATGAGCATATTTCAAATTCAAGTAAAGCAACAAGACAAGGAGCAGAATTTTTACAAGTTGAAGACTTTATGTACAAGAGCGAAGATTATCAAGACGAGAGTTCAAGAAGTTTATGATATCGAGACATACAAGTTGTGAAGAATCAAACGGTAAAGTACTTACACCATGGCCTTTGTACTTGCATTTTTTTTTATCATATTTGTATATTATTTTATCTTGTTCCGAAAAAAAAAAGAAAAAAACAAACTTGGGACATGGTCATTTTATGCTAAGTCCCTTGTCAAAAAAAAATGAAAAAAAAAGAAAAAAAAAGAGGCAAGAGAAAATTTTGTTAGGTTTATTATTAGTTTTATTATTTTGTTTTTATTTTGTATTTTTTTTTTATTTTTCTTGTCTCAATTAAAAAAAAAAGACAAGAAAAATCTTTTGTATCATATTTTGGGTTTGTATAGTTCATTTTTAGTTTTGTTCTTTCAATAAATCCAATGGAAAGAAGGAATATCCACAATGAAGTTTCAAGCAACAAGGAATTAGAGGAAAGAATTACATTGTCAAGATTTTACGAAGTTCAAGATTTTATCATCGACAGTTGAAGACCGAAGACAAAAATGAAGACAAGGATTAAAGACCGAAGACGTTTCTATGGATGCTGTGAGAGGGGTGATAGCTGCACGCCGAACGGATAACGAGGTAAGTAAGCATATTCTCACCTTCGTTAAGTGGTTGATTTCCTTTCTAAGCGATCGTCAGAAAAATGGGTTTTCAAAATGAATAAAAGATGTGGGTTTTCAAAACAATTCGGAGGGTTTTTGCCTTCCTACCATTCAACGTGTCGCAGGATTCTGTCTTTATTCCTACCTGGACACATGTGTGACCCATAAAAAGCTATTTATTATTGAGAGAAACTTCATAAAACCCTTTCTAGTGAGGCAGAGTCGAGACTTTTGATCACTCCGAACCTGGATTCTTTCGATAAGGGATGGTTATTTCTCTCTCAAATTTTAAGGATGAGATTCTGTTCATTTATGTGTCTAACTTCTTATTACTAATGTGCAGAATTTCTATGTCTTCTTAGCGCGTTGAATGCTATCGTTTCGGAGAACTAGTAAGTTGGAAAAGTAGGTTTTGTGGGTATATCTCTAGTAAGCCATCACGAGACTATAACTCGTCCACTAGGGACACCTAGGGGTTCAAAGGCATGTTATTCATGCTAAGAGTAACCGTATCCTCGACGACACGGAGTTGTATGTATGTTTCAGAATTGTTTTGTTTGATTTGCTCGAGGACTAGCAAAGTCTAAGTGTGGGGGAATTTGATAGGTGTTGTAAAACACCTAGATTTATATCTATTGTTTACGCTTTCTTTGCTACTTTTCTTGTAAATTTTGTATCTTATGTTTACTTTTGAGCTTATCAGGTGCAATGGAGTCATTATGAGCAAAATAAGGAGAAAATGCCTATTTGAAAAGTAAAGGGAGAAAGGCCAATTCACCGGCGAGTTACATTTGGAGCCTGCTAAAGTTTCCCAAAGAGGAGGTGCAGAATCAACTATCAGTTCCCTAAACTGACAATTGAATAAGAAATAGAATGGGCAGTCAGTTCTCTAAAACTGACAAGCAACATATTAACTGGGTGGTCCTTATCCTGCTGGGGCGTGTAAATCCAGTTTCTTACAAAAATACCAAAAATTTCAGTGGAGAAATCATTTTTCTCCTCTTCTGCTTAAACCGAGATGGCGCCTCAACTTAGTGTTCAGAGAGGTGAGGAAATGGAGGTGACGATGTGGTCTGAAATTGAGAAGGATATTGAACTCTGGGTTTGTATCAACTCCTGATTTAATGGTGAATCTGTCCCCAGAAGAACAGAGAGAAGTTGTTACTGCTGTGTTGTTTTGATGGAGGAATTCAAAGGATAAATTGGGGGTTTATGAAGAATTATATGATGGGTTTTCTTTGAATTGGGTTTATGAGCTCTAGATTCAAGCTAGGTCAGGATGGAGATGCTGGTTCTGCAATGGATTTTTTATTTGAGTTTGAGAGATTTGCAGAAGTTAGGGTTTACGATGAAATTGGGGATGTTCTTTGTTGGTGGTGGAATCTGAAGTTGGCAGAGTTTTACTTTGAGTCTTAAAGAACAGAGAAGAAACAATGTGACGAATTACAAAATGGTGTTTTTGGTGTTGAGAAGGCAGTTGCTGGTGTTGGTATTGAACTGCAGATGGAGTTACAACAAGAAGATGGCATTAGTGGTGGAAACTGATATACAAGGAAATGATGAAGCTGCAGTTCAGGTTGCAGTGGGTATGTGGTGTTGGTTTTCAGAAGCTGAAGCTGATGCAATGCAGATGCAGTTATAAGATTGCAGGATTTTGTAAGAAGTTTCCACAGGAATGGAGTAGCAGTTGCAATGCAACTGGTGCTAGAGAGTGTTGCAGTTTGCCGGTGTGTGAAGTTAGAGCTTGGAAGAAACGATAGTCCTGCAAATGGGTTTTGTGTTGTTGATGCCAAGAAGCTTAAATGGGTGACAAGAGATGAATCTAGTGGTTGCTGTGAAGCTGTAGCTGTTGGAGGTGTTGCTGTTGGCTTGAGATAATGATAAAGATGTATACTATGGTCTGAGATTGAACGGTGTTGTTTTGCAGTGGACTAAACTGGGTATGGCAGCTGTTTTAGGTGATTCTGAGTTCAATGAAGATGCGGGAGATTTGTGTGTGCTGGAATGGTGATGCTTATGAGTCATGGATGCATATGGAGTACAGGGGATGTGGTCTGCCTGTGATTTAGGGCTAGATGAGTTTGTATGAGCTTGAGTGATGGCAGATGCTTTCGGAGATCGAGATGATGGCTGGATGGAGATTGCAAGGGTTCTGGTGCTGCAAGACAACAAAGAATACATGGTATGAAGATTGAAAGCTCATTTGAGCTGAGATGAAGAAGAATTGGTGGAGGTTATGAATGTTTAATGTGATAAGAAGGATGGGTTTAGCCTGGACTAGATATTGCAGCAGTTAAATGTGATGAATGAAGAGTATTTGGATCCTTTGGGTTATGCAGTTGAGTACCAAGGGTTCATAGTGCAGGAAACGGAGAAAGAAAGAAATTGGACGAGCAGAGTTTTGCTTCTGCAATGTCTCGACTCAGTGATGATACAAGCATGGCTTGATTTAGAATTGGAGATGCAATTATTGGTAGGACTTGTAGGAATTGAAGTCAACAAAGAGACAGAAATGGCAGCGAAGGCAGTGGTGGTGATTCATGAAGTTGTACAGAGAGATGCAGATGGTCCTGCTGGTGCAGTCACGGCTGAAAGGTACTAAGGAAATGGAGAGTTGTGCGAGAAATGACTAGTTGCAGTTATGTGCAGGCTTGTAAGATGAGTGGGTGCTGATAATTGCAGTTGAGAGAGCAATGAGCTGATGGTTCTGAAGTAGTTATGGCTGTGAATCTAGTTGAGAAGAGTGTGTGGAAGGCGATGTTGACTGCAGTTAGAGTGCGGCGGATGAGTAATTGGTGAAGCTGCAAAAGGTTGGACAAGAAGAAGTGGATAAAAGGAGTTGTGACTTGCGTGTGAAGTGCAGTTGCAGACAACTAGAAGAATCGAAGCTGCAGTAGGAACTAGAAGCTGTGATGCGGTTATGAATGCAGGTGGTGCTGTTTCGCAGAAGCAGCCTGAGTTTGAAATGCAATGGATGTTGCAGGGGTGGAATTGAGATTTGGCAGGGATATTAGCTGTTAATGCTGCTGCTTTAGATTGGTGTTGCAGTTGAAGCAGCAAGGAATTGTGTTAGCTGAGTTTGGGCTTGATTCGAGTCTGGTGGTGCTGTTCACTTGAAATAAGGGATTTGAGGTTGCAGAAGAATGATTGAGTGAAGGTGAATGTTCTTTAGATGCATGATGGGATGATTGAATGATTGTGCAGGTAAAGAGCATAAGTGTTAAAAGGCCTGAAATTGGCCTGAATCGTTCAAACTCTGCCAGAGTCGGTTAAAGTGAGTTGACTCACCGATCCAAATAATTAACTCAGATAGACTTGGACCTGTTCTCGGCTAATGGGCTGGCAGAGACGTATTTTGGAGGGGGTAACCTAGTTTCTGACAGATAAGAGAAAGCATGAAAGGGAGAAACCCACGGTTATTCTAGAGCATCTTTTATCTTCTCTTCTACTTTAACCTAGGGTTTAGAAAGATGGAAACTATTATTTTTCTTCTTGTGATGAACTCCTATGCCATGAGTACCTAGATTTTATTATTGGTTAAGGAATAAGTTGGATTTCCAAATATGGGTTTACATTCAATAAATTAGTTTTGTCTCATAATTATCGATTATGATTCACTAGAAATATCGCATGTATGATTGATTGTTAGTTTCGTCAAGTTGCAAATTGGTAAAACTCGTAATCATATCTATTGCTAGTTTAGGGTTTATTATACGTAAACGTGATACACCTTGAATATAAGTAGCATAATTGTGATTATTGCTTGTAGTGATACATCCTAGTAGTCACAAGTGGATTATAACCTTTGTTAAATCGGATTAGTGCTTTTACACGTTCGACTGCTTTGATTGGCCTGATTTCATAGAACTTAATGCATCTAGGGAATTAAACTTGATTAGTGCTTTTACACGTTAGGTTGTTCTATTAGATAGAATTCATATTCGCATCTTTTAATGTGTTTGTTGATGATAAAAGGAGATTTGCGGGATAAACTTACGATCAAGGTATCCTAGGGCCTTTGATAATGAGAGATTAAATATCAATTCTAGTTATTATGACAAGAGCATGTTAGTGAATGAAAACGAAATCCTTAACCAATACTTTCGCATACTTAATTTGATTTGTTTTATTTGTTTCTTTGCTTTTATATTTGTCTAGTTTATTAAAAATCAGAAAAACCCCCTTTGTTATTTATAGGAAATCGAAAATATATTGACAACCTAGTCATCTCCGTGGGAACGATCCTTTCTTGCCCTTGCTATATTATATACTTTGAGTAGTGAGAAAGTAATTTATTTTTGACGCATACAACAGCAATCACCAAGCGCATGGTTCTTGTCAGCAGATTACAGGATAGTTCCCTTGGATCCTGCACTCCACGCTTGCTTAGGCGACGAAGACAGGGAGAACACACACATATTGCTTTATCCAAGTGTCAAATTTATTACGTTTGGTCAATTGGTCGGTCTTTTTTTTTTGGTAGTAACTCAATCACACTATTTCATCCTAGCAGCAATAACAATTCGATGTTAGTGACCCACCAAATCACATAGATATAACATAAAGTTTTCAAAAGTAAAAACAGAAAGTGATATGGTGATATTCCGAGATATGGTAACAACTTTCAAATTATTTCTAACACTTGAATCATTCTATCCCTTGTAGTTAATGGGTTCCCCAACTCCCGAACCAAAACGGTTTCATCCACAAAGATTGGTAGTGTTATCCTAAAGGCACATATTTCTATGTTTGGATTTTGCAAAGAATTTTTTTTTTACTACTAACAAACTATACAAACATATAAATGCTCCCCCACACTTCAACTTTACATTGTCCTCAATGTAAATTTAGTCATTCAAAGTAAAGTTCAAGGTGGGAAATTACGCAAATAATATGCAAAAACAAAGATAAAAATACTTCAAAATAAAAAGATAAAGGTAAAGATACAAAACCGGTGGGTTGCCTCCCACTAATCGCTTGGTTTAAAGCCGTCAGCCCGACTATCTCCTTGCAAGATTCACTCCCCATATACCAACAATCTGAAAAGTTGGGGATCCTCGCATAAAACCTGTTTTGGAGATACTAGCTTCACACAAATATTAGTATGATAAAACAGAAGTGAAGCTATAACCCAATAGAAGTTTCCCCCGCACTTATTCTTGTCCACACTTAGAAGTGTATAAAGAACATAAAATTCAGGAACTTCTATGGTTTCTTCTTTGCAAACTTGCATAGTATGAGAATCAAATGTTTCTAATGGTAGAAATCGAGAAACAAAGTCATTCAAAAATATTCTCGAAGCACATACATTCAAACCAACAAGAGGTAAAGGAGAAGAAACAATATGCAAAGGGTTAGACAAACCTTGCACAATCTCTTGTATCACATAATCATCTTTATCCTTGAAAAACTCAAATGAATTACTCATCTCTTTTATATCATGGTCCTCTATCAAACCTTGCAACCATTCTTCGTCCGTTTCTGCCTTAACCAAAGTCTCGACATAAACATCATCATTACAATTCTTTGCAAACTCAATTGGGTCTTCCACAATATTGGTCAAATTGGTCACATTCTCAACACACTCGTCATCATTAGGATCAAACCTTGTTGCAAGGAAGTTCTGTAAAACACTAGTTTCATCATACTCATGTACCTTTTGAATAGGTGTTTGATCATTATAAAGATCAAGAGTTAAGTCAACTAAACTAATGTCATCAAATATCTCCAAAGGTTGATCATTTTCAACACAATCATCTTCATTTACAGACTCACCATAATAAGAATCGTCGTCAGTTTCCCAACCTTTATCGCGACGTCGTTTAAGTTCCATATGAATGGTCCTACTAATTTCTGCGATAAGCTCTTCCTAGGTTCCCTCATCTTCCAACTTACATAGTTTCCGTGCAAGTTTCCTGACGTTCACACGCTTACCACCATTGACTACAATAGGTTCTCTTTCCCATGACTCTTCCCTTTGAATGGATGAATGATCATAACTACGATCCGGAATCGGGTAAGAAAAAGTGTTGAAGAAATCGGTTTGTGCGATGTTCAGTCCATTTATAGCATTCATACATCTCGGATAAAGCAAATTGGAAGTAGAATTGTCCCACCTAGGTGCTTGACTTACATACCCACTGCAAGGTTGTTGTTGGTATGTATGAAAATCACCATAAGATCTTGGATATTGATCATAGCCAATAAATTGGTTCCGATCGTATTCCGTAGATGGTGGGCAATCGTCATAGTGTTGAGGAGGTTGAAAACCGTATCCATTGCTCCAGTATGCTCCTTCCATAGAAATTGGTACCTGAAACAAGAGTTCTCAAAACTATGTCACAAACCAGAAAATAAGAAAAATAAAAAAAAAAAACTAAAAAAAAAAAATAAGAAACCAAAAACAAGTGACAACCGTTGCCTCCCCGGCAGCGGCGCCAAAATTTGATCGTTGTCGTATGCGTCAAAAAATAAATTACACTTTCTGACTACTCAAAATATATAATATAGCAAGGGTAAGAAAGGATCATTCCCACAAAGAGGACTAGGTTGTCAATATGTTTCGAGGACTAGGTTGTCAATATGTTTCGGTTTCTTATATAGAACAAAGGGGGGTTTTCTGATTTTTATATAATAAACTAAATAAAAAAAACAAATAAATAAAGCACACAAATCAAGATGTGAAGGTATTGGTCACGGATTTCATCTTCATTCACAAACATGTTTTCTACACAATAACTAGAATTGATATTTTAATCTCAACTTTTATCAAAGGCCCTAGGATACCTTGATCACAAGAATATCCCGCTAAATTCCTCTTATCATCAACAAACACATTAAAAGATGCGAAAATGAATTCTACCTAAGAGAACAACCTACCGTGTAAAAGCACTAATCAAGTTTAATTATCTATATGCATTAAATTCTATGAAATCAGGCCAATCAAAGCAATCGAATGTGTAAAAGCACTAATCCGATTTAACAAAGGTTATGACTCACATGTGACTACTAGGATGTATCACTACAAGCAATAATCACAATCATGCTACTTGTAATCAGGAATCTATCACTTTTTTGTATAATAAATCTTAATCTAGCAATGGAGATGAACACAAACTCAACCGATTCGCGATTCGGTCAAACAAGTATTCAAATCATAAGACAATATCAATAATGAATCATAAACGATAAAGCATGGAGACAAAACTAATTTAAACTCATGTTTGGAAATCCAACTAATCCATAACCAATAATAAGATTATCTACTCATGTTAATGAAGTTCATAACAGGGACAAAGAGAAAACTCATATTTCTCAACCCTAGAACCAAAAGTAGAAGAAGAAGATAATCGATATGAGTTTCTTTTTATATCCTTCATGTATTTCACGCCCACTGCCTTCTCCAACCACATAAGCTAACCATCAGAATCAAGCCCGCATGTAAGAGCCCAAGTCCATTTGAGTAGAACACTGGATCGGTGAGTCAGGTACCTGGATCGTTGAGTCAACTCGCCGTACTCCGATTCCGGCAGAGTTTCCTCTGTTTTCTGGTTTTTTTCCGGCCTGTCTTAGGCTAATTTCCTTGCACAATCATTCATTCATACACAACTCCTAACATTCATCTATTCAACACTTCAATTCCCTGCTTGTGCACCACTAATTCCAGCTTATCTTGACTGCAATCAACTAGGCACAAACCATTTAATCACCAGCAACAAGACCAACAACTTCTCACTACCCCTGCCAATTCTAAGTCATGCCCCACTGCATCCATCACTTCCATTTCTCAGCTGCCAAATTCTCCAGATTAGCTTCAGTCCACCACTGCACAACTTTTATCACAGCTGCCTGCAACCACTCACGGTACTCTTCCCAGCTCAGTTCAAAATGATACTCCATTTCCTACATCTTCACCACTGCCTCAGTCTTGACAGCATCAACCCATCGCTCAACAAGACAACATCAACATCGAACCATCTCCTTACTCCTTGTAACTTCGAGTTCTTTTCAATCTCAATGCCCAACTCCATTGCCGACTCAAATCATTCACTGCACAGCTCACAGTTCATCCACAAATTCATTACAGAATTTCAATATCATTGTTCACATTAAGTCACCTGCTCCTAGTCTTCAGCTTCTCATGTTCACCTTCAAGAGCACCACAACTCCAATTTCCTTTGTGCCACAGTACCCTAGTTCTCCACTAAAGATCACTACTGCCTTCCATACTGCCAGCAAAACCATCACAATCTTCTACTCAAACTTCGAGCAATACTGCCATTAATCACTCTCTTTTCGTGTTATCATTTCCATTCATGTTGCCTCTCGAGCTCGTCATCAATACATCAGTCAATCAGCATTGCCAACAACAGCAGCTTCCATTAAAAATATCATCATCAGACTTAATTCAGAGAAAAACCCATGCTGTCAATTCTTCTCAACTTCTATCTCATGTTCTAATTCTCTAAACATCAATCCCAAATCCGCTGACACCCTCTCAAATTCGAGCCAAAGTACGACCCATTCAATCTCTATTTCAGCTTCAATTGCTTGTATCTCATGACCAGATCCACTTCCTTCCATTTCAGATTCTGCAGCATCGTCTACTCAATCTCAGTTTCAATAACTTGAACCCAATCTTCAGTTCATCTCATCTGGCTCCATCAAATAGTGGCAGCAACATAACCTCATCACAACAGTGGCTTGTTCCTGCCTCCTTCAAATTGAATCAAACCCACCAGTTCTCAATCAATCACTTCGAGAATCAAAACCCAACTCCACATTCTGCAATGTCAAATTCATCTCAGATCCCATCCGAACTCAATTGCTTTTGTTACACTATCTGTTCATCATCTCACACAGGACCCATTAATCAATTAGTCCATCAGTCGCAACTATGTTATCTTCTCTTCATTTAATCTCTCGGACCAACACCAACAGCTGCTGCTGCTTTCATGATTTCAGCTGCAAATGATTTTGGGAGGAAATGTCTTCTCGACTTAAGGTTAGGGTACTAGAGCTGGGTCTGGATTTAGACACCCAACTGCAGAAGATCCACCCAGCTAACAGCCCCCTTAACCTCAGCTGGCCTGTCTATAACGCTCCTCCAAAACAGAGTTGCCCCTTAACCCTGGCTCGACTCCGAGTTGTGTTCTCCTCTGAAATGACTAGCTTTCCCTTGTCGCTCAATTTGGATGATTTCTCCTCGAGTCCTTCCACCAACAAGAACCGTCTCCTCTTCTCAACTTCACTTCATCTCTTCAATTTTATACATCACTAAAGCTGTCATGCCTTTCAGACAAAATTCGCATCACTAAAGCTGACATGCTTTTCATCCAGAGATGAATAAATAAAAACAAATAGTGAGAAATAGTTAAGCCTCCAACAACGGTTGCACCTTTTATCCCTTTAAGCAACGTTTCTTCTTCTTTTGTTCCAAATGACTCCAAAGTACCTAAACACTCAAAACCAAACATAAGATACATAATTTACAAGAAAAGTAACAAAGAAAGCATAAATACTAGATATAAAATTAGGTGTTTTTGATACCTATCAGATGCCGACATACTTTGAACACGTGCTGTGAATGTTTATTTCTTTAATTGTTCAAAGTTATTCCTTAATAGCTAAGGGAAGAGAATCCCAGGATCGAAACATAAATAAGTTAAGAATCTTTTAATTAAGGTATTTAACTTCATTTTTAGGAAAATAAGAATTAGTAATGTGCATTTACTAATTAGAGATTTTCTGAGAGATTTCGATCATTATTTTTGGACAGAGCATTTCCAGGAATTATGAAAACCGAATTTGTGCTTTAATGAATATTTTGAGAATATTTTCGGTTTTGAAATTCCTTGGTGTCCAAACTTCCTTGTCTATAAATACTTTAAGTTTGCCTTTCTAGCAAACTAATCCTTCGTAACAACAAACTTCCTCTTTGTTGTGTTGTTACTGGTGTAGCCGCCTATTCGGAGAGGAAAGTAACCTAATTAGGAGAAATCTCTTACGGCCGCTCAGTTTAAAGTCTTCTTTGGGATTGAGAAGCTCTACGAGTACCGTTGGTGGGAAACTAGATAATTTCGGTTTATCTTTTGTTTTCATTGATTTGATTGACTAACAGTGGTTGAACTTTGATTGCACCTAGTTTGTTTATGCTTGAGAATCTTCTCTTCTGATATAAGATTCACTCAAACTAGTTCAGAGTTTCGAAAGGGATATTTAGACTGTTGTTAGTTCTAAAGACGATCTTGTGATAATCCATTGTTAACAGACTCCGTTCTGTGCGTGATTAATCACAAGAGATTCAAGTGATTGTGTGCAGGTTTTTATTGAAGATCTAAGAAGATTTGAAGACGAAGAAAATATTGAAGATTTCTGATTTGTGGGTTCATAATCTTTGGTGTGCACAATACTTGTTTCGGTAAAAGAGGATCCAATTAATAATCGGTTTATCCTTGTGATAGATTGGATTGATTAATTGAGTAGATAGGCATCAACATAATTCTTTGGTTTAATAGTGTTGTTGGCTTAATCTTATACGATTACTTCAGTAATTGAACATAAGATAGATCTAAGGACCTGACGAAGGAGTTTATGTTAAGATAAACAGAAGAGCCTTTGTCCAACTCGTATTACTTGGTTGAATAGAGTTGATACCAAACATATTTATTGTTCCTTTACTGTTTGGAATACGAACCAAAGGAATTGTTACAAGTACGTGACTTATTCATAGGTCGGAGACGTGGGAATACAGACAGAACTAGGTGAACTATAGGTTTAGTTGAGAGTATTCAATTCTGGACAAGGTCCCGGGGTTTTTCTGCATTTGCGTTTCCTCGTTAACAAAATCTTGCTGTATCATTTACTTTATATTTCCGTATTATAATTGTTTTATTATAATTAAAGTAAATCAAACAAACGTTAATTCATATTTACTTGATAAATGAATCCTATTATGTTTGGTTAAGTCCGAACCTTTTTTATCAAGTAACATACTTCGTTGTTGTATTATCTCGATCTCGTATCCATAGACGATCACACGAAGTGTGAACCGATTAGTTGCATTGTCTCGACTCAGTCCATAGACAATCACTTTCGGAGAAAGGACTTATAGGTAGGAAAAGTTTTAGCTTGAGGTATATTTGGGTACCCTCGCATTTTCACTCCGGTAATCGAAGAAGGAGTGGATGACTCTGAGGATCCGACTGACAGCACAACTCAGGGTGGCCGAATCTACAATGAAGAACAAATGGCAGCGCAGGTAGCAGCTCTGCTACTACGCAACAAGGAGCATGAGGTTGCGATGCACGTGATGGCTCAAGAAAACCAGAACCTAAAGATTTGCTAGAAGGGCGGATCAAAGGTTCCCGAACTCACCCTCCTTTGCAGAGGGGTGATCAGGGAGCTATCTCCGGGCAACAAAGGGGTGGTCTTAACCCTCCAAGAGCTAACCCACCAGGGGGAGCTAGGAAAAAAAGACACGATCCAAATGAGGTGGATCCAACTTATAAGACCTCTCAGTCTTATAATGAGACATTTTCAAGAGATGCTCATAATGTGGAAATGGTCATGGAGCAAATGGAGAAGATGCGGAAAGAAATACAAGGATTGGAGACTGGCCACGCAGGCGCAAGGCTAGAGGAGGTACTCCAAGAAGAAACAACATCTCTGTTGTCCTTTCACATTTTGAGGGAGCCTATCCCTGTGAAATTCCCGGTACCTACATTCCAGGTATACAATGGTACCTCAGATCCCGCAGCCCATCTACGGTGCTACACTCGTGTCCTTGCCCATTAGGAAAGAGATAAGGTGGTACTTTGTAGGTACTTTCCTGCAAGCTTGACGGGATCAGCATTTCGGTGGTATGATAACTTACCAGCAAATTCAATTGACTCTTTTGAGCAATTGTCTACCGTGTTCTTGGAGATATACATGTACAACAAGTCTATGAAGGCAGGGTTAGATAGGCTATTTGCTTTAGCTATCGGACCATGGGAAACATTGATGCAATACATAGAAAGGTGGCAGAAAACATGTCTGGCAATCGGGAAAGTCAATCCAGAAATTAGCATTAATTGCTATAAGTACGGACTTGATAGAACCTCAACTATTTTCGTGGAGCTTCATAACCGAGCCCTCGACTCCGAAAGGGAGCTTTGGGTCATCCAGGATCACTACATCAGACTTGAAGAAATCCAGAAGGACAATCCCAGGGCACAAACTAAGGCAACAACGGCTCTACAGTGAAACATGTCTCTGGAACGAATTCCAGAGCTTCCTAAGAGACAAAACAAAGCTGGGGGCAGAACGAACTCAAGGGACAAACGATCGAAGTATGGAGATGGCAAAGGCAGAGGAAAAGGACGAAAGGACTTTGCAGATAAAGTCTACACAAATCTAAACACAACCTTTTCTCACATCTTGAGCAAAGAAGGAGCAAAGCTAGGCTTTTCCTACCCTAACACGAGGGGAAAGCATCCATATAAGACGAAGTAATCTAAGGAGTATTGTGAATACCACCGGTACTACGAGCGTACAACTGACACATGCTACCACTGGAGAAACAAAATTCAGAGATTCATAGACGATGGAAAATTCATGGAGCACGTGCAGATGCAACCTGCTGACGCTGAGACAACCCCCAAGAAAAGGGTTGAGCTACCATAAGAGAGCAAGTACATTAACATGATCACGTTCTCCAGCGGAGGTCAAGAGGAGCTACCTGAATATATTCTCGAGCTAGCTCGAAACCGAAGGAAGCTAGAAGCCCACGAGGTATTCAAGCTAAGTGGACCATCAACTGGCACTTAGGAAGAGTGGATGGCAACGCCATTGACTTTTCCAACAAATGACGTCAATCAGGAAGTCGAGATGCATAATGATCCCCTTGTGATCACTCTCCCAATCCACTGGTGAAATGTTAAGAAGTTCCTCATTGACGGGGGCAGCTCGTTAAATGTGTTGTTCTACGTGTTAGAGCACTGATCGGTCGAACTTGCATGCGTTGCTATCTCAAGCATGTTTGTCAATGTTAGTGATCAAAACTATAAGTCTTGATTTCTAGCCTATTTATAGATATCTCAGACTAGGACATAAACTGTGTAGTTGAGCTTAGACTTCACGACGTTCATCATTTGAAGATGAAGAACTACTAAGGGGAGCTTGCAGAACTTCATCGACAAAATGTATGTGGAGACTTAAACTCATCTATCACTTGGAAAGTCTATTTTTACTCTATCTCCTATAATGAGACATAAGTCGTATTACGATATAGTTTCTATATACACATTTGAGATTTCGAGCTGAGTTTATCTCGCTTACATATTTCTCGAAATATGTGTTGGCAAGCTTTCGCTTAGACCAAGTTCATCTTATATCATGTGAAAATTGCCGAGTAACATCTTACATGGTTTCTGTGATACAATCATTTGGTGTTGTCTTGGAATGTTTCGTTATGATTATTTCAATAACTTGAAAATCGCTTTGATGCTAATAGTATGTGAAAACGACTATTGTCATCCTCTAAGAAAGTTCCAATGATTGAAATAAGAGTTTAGAACACTTAACCATTATTTGATATGTCATGTTGTGCACTCTTTCACATATGTAATCCATGTCCGGGAACCATAGTATGCACACCCGTTTGCGTACCTGTTGGATTGAGAAATCCGGGAACCTAAGTATGCGTACCCGTTTGCGTACTGGTGTACAGGTTCATGTCAGATAATTTTTGTTGGTAATGAAAGTTCGCGTACCCGTTTGCATATTGGCGAAACCCAATCTTAGTCCGGGTATTTCAAGTATGCGTACCCGTTTGCATACTTGAAGGTTAAAGTTCTAAAATCGGTTATGAACATGAACATAAACATTTATATAATTAGGAATGCAATCTTTGCAAACCGTGGCTATAATGATCATGATTGATTCGAGTGAATCAAACCGATTTTGCTTCAGTTGTGTTCTTGTATAATTCTATGAGAATATAGCAATTCAACAACTCTTTAACTAGTTTAATTTGAGTCATTTGAACTAGTTATGGTTAAGATGAATAAGGTTGGTATAAGAGTAATCATATGGCTAACCTCGGTTAACTATTTGTGAACCAACATGGTGTACACGTTTGGGTACGGTTACATAAACCTAAATGACGATACATTTCATTTGTGTGTAACAAGCTAAGTTCGATCTAACGGTTGAAAGATATTAGCTTGGTTGAATCGGGTTTTTAATCTAACGGTGGATATTGAATGCTTTGTTACCAAGGTAACTTGGATTGCAAACCCTGATTTGAAAACTATATAAATGAGAACTCTAGCAAATGGGAATCCTAACCCCCACACCTCCTGTGTGTTACTAGTTGCATAAACTAGAGTCGATTCTCCTTTAACCTTAGGTTTTTATCGAGACCCTGTAGGTTAACGACTTCAAAGACTTCGTTGGGATTGTGAAGCCAGACCCAACTATTTTCTTTGTAGTTCTGTGTTCTGATCTTGCCCAATTCTATCGTATTGAGTTCAATTGAAATAATTGAATCGAGATTAATTTCTCTGATAGGCAAGATAAAAGTAATCACAAACATCTCATCGTTTATGATTCCACAATATCTTTTTTTGCTAGTCGATTAAGATTATTGTGAGGTGATTGATAATACTAGGATGTTTTTCGAGAATATAAGTCCGGTTTGTCAATTGGTTCATGTTCACCTTGATTTATCAAAACACAGAACAAAAACTCTTGGGTATTTCTGTGGGAGACAGATTTATTCAATCTATAGAATTTTCTATGTGAGACAGATTTGTTTATCAAGTCTTCGACTTTGGGTCGTAGTAACTCTTGGTTGTGGGTGAGATCAACTAAGGTAATCAAGTGCCTAGTATCCTGCTGGGATCAGAGACGTAAGGAACGCAACTGTACCTTGAATCAGTATGAGATTGATTAGGGTTCAACTACAGTCCAGTCCGAAGTTAATTGGTAGTAGGATAGAGTCTGTAGCGGATTAATACAATATGGTGTTCAAACTGGACTAGGTCCCGGGGTTTTTCTGCATTTGCGATTTTCCTCGTTAACAAAATTCTGGTGTCTGTGTTATTTCTTTTCCGCATTATATTTTGTTATATAATTGAAATATCACAGGTTGTGCGTTAAGTTCAATCAATCAGAATATCCGACCTTGGGTTGTTGATTTAAATTGATTGACACTTGAATATTGGTCTTTGGTACCGTTCAAGTCACCCCTCTTACATTCAATCGGGCACGCAGATTTCTATTTGCTGATTGCAGATTGAATTAAGAGTTAGAGATATTAAACTCTTTGATATACTTTACTCTAGATTGAGTCTGACTGTCTAGTTGATTCTCTAGAAAGTATATTGGAGTAAGTCCTCTAAGATTGCCAAACGAATTGTTGGGTGTGGTTGTTAGACCCCCGCATTTTCAATTGGTATCAGAGCAGGCAAACAAGTTAAAGACCTTATAAGTCGTGTATACAGCGATCTGAGGATGGACGATATTGTCTGTGATAAACGTATCGCCATAAATAAAAGTTCTGTTTCTTTGAAGTCTATTAAAGAGAAAGATTTCTCAATCTCGAATATAGAAGAACCTTGTGTTCCTAAGAAACAGACGTACATTGACAAGTGTTTTCCTGACTACCTTACTGACGAGTCTGATTCTGAAGTTGAAAGGAATGGAGCCAAAGAGAGTGCAGTGATTCTAAAACTTGTTAGAATTCAGGATGATGATGTCAATCGATTGAAATACAATGTCAACGTCCTTATTGGTATGGTAAATGAGCGTGACTGTCGTCTAAAGGCTCTTCACGAAGAAAATTTCTCAGTCTGTTCTTCACGAACTCTACTTGAGGAAAAACTCAAAAAGGATGCTTTGGAAATTGAACATCTTTTAAGTAAACTCTCCTTTCAAGAGTGTTCCAAAGAGTCCACCATACCAATTGCTTCTGATCTAACTATAGACGAATCAGTTTCAAAGTAAAACCAAAATCCCTTCCTGTTGAGAATGATGTGCACTTGTCCTCCTCTTATCAAGGAATATCCACATCACACGGAACGAAATCTCCCAATGATGGTGTTAAGACTGTTCTGTCTAATCACTCATGTGATCAGAAAGTGTGTCTCTTTTGTAATTCAAAAGGGCTTGGTGAACAAAAGAGGAATTTGAGGTTGAATGACAATTCTATTATTCGTCTCCAACACACCTTAGATTTAATTCTGAAAGGTGTAACTGACATTCGTATGTCTAAACCTATCGGTTTTAGTATTCACCCTGTCTACCCCACCAGGAAAGTCAGTTCGATGTGTTCCTCAAATGTTCAAGTGAGAAATAGTCTTTCCAAATCATTCCGTTCAAGAAGAACTCATGGTT
The DNA here is from genome assembly GCF_003573695.1 of Papaver somniferum. Classification (NCBI taxonomy): domain Eukaryota; kingdom Viridiplantae; phylum Streptophyta; class Magnoliopsida; order Ranunculales; family Papaveraceae; genus Papaver; species Papaver somniferum. Next base: position 105,542,628 of record NC_039358.1, read on the forward strand.
TTTCTTCTATCAAAAAGGGAGATTATATTGTTAATGATGTGAAAAAAGTACCAGAAGAATGATGCAATGGAGAAATGGAAATCATCCCAAAAAGGATAATTGAAGGATATAAAGAAATTATCTCCAGGCTGTCAATTCCCCCTGGTCAAAATTCTTCAGGTAAGAATCAAAACTATGCGTCATATTTTGATGATAGTAAATTTTATGATAACTTTTCACATCTGTTGATGGTGGATTTTCGTTTAAGACTAAAATTGTAAAAGCCAAAACTATGCACTAACATCCTGCAAAGGATAGAGCCACTGATAAAGTGGAGAATACTTCTTCACTATAAAACTTATAGCATTACCAATTAATGCATGACCAACCTTGTGTATCCTATACTACTCCATTCTCATTATTGGTGCGTCATGACGACTGAGTGATCGCTCTTAGCAGAGCAACACGAATCTCCAAGCATTAAATAAGGAGGAATGTACGAAATACCCGTACAGGCTACAACTCTCACAGTGTTATACTACCCCGATCGAGCATCTGGACTGTCCGTATCAGTCTCAGAAACGATCACGACCATCCAACTTCACCATCATGATTGGATGTCTAAGATCGGATTCATAACCCCCAGGCAGGTATTGGAGTATTCACCACCGACCCAATGCGGGCCCCGCATGGTCAGCCTCCCCAAAAGGGTAGCATGGCTTGCCAAATCGTCCAGCCAAAGCAGCGCAGACGTGAAACCCTAATTTAGGGTATGCGGCACATTACATGTGTCGCAAAGCAGTCTCAACCATCCATCTTCGCGGGCATAGATGGAGGGTGTAGATGTAGATTCAAAGGGCCCAGAGCATGTCAACACATTTTCTCTTGCACGAACGAAGGGTCCAGGAATAGACTAGGCAGGTCCGGTGCGCATCAACATGATCACCGTGGGCCCATCTGTCTCCACATCCGATCAGCCAAGGCATATCATGCCTGGTTGCCTCGATTCTCACGCCCAAACTAGGCGTGGTCACACCTCCCAATTGTAAACTAATCTCTACCACTCAACTTTGCCTAACAAATTGAGTTGCTTAGATCACGTTTCTATGGGACAATAAAATACAGGCGTGTACACCAGCCCGTCGTCTGCACAGCAGACTAATCGGCCAAGACCGACCAGGCTTGGTCGCCTCGAAACGCGGGCCCAAAGTTGGCATGACGCACGGCCTTTGCGGCACAAAATCTATGTCACAAATCAATCCTAGCCGCTCATATTTTCCAGACAAATTGAGCGATCTAGATTACACTTTCACGATACAATGAGGTATGGACATGTACATCGGCATGCCGTCTACACACATGCCCAATCGACCTTGCCAAAATCGTGTCTTAAGCTTGGATTCGACCAAGCTGAAGAGTGATGCTTGCGCACCTCTGCATAAACCCTAATTCCACTAACGGTCGCAGATGAGTGTCTCAATGATCATCTCGTCCGTTGAACTTCCGTTGAACTTCACCTGCTTGGTTATACAACCCTGGTCAGGAGTTAACTGGTCAATGAGGTGTCGTGGTGATTACTATCCGTCACTTTACCACACCGAGTGATCGGCCAAGTCAAGACTTACCTGTAAAGCCCCAAACGATCACTTGAATATGGCTAGACATGCATCTATTTAAAGATGCTTAATCGTGACTTACTCCATTAAGCCTTAAAACAGCGATGCTTCACTCATGCTAAATACATTCGATGCATTACATGCATAGGATTCACACGATATTTCATAAATATCGACTTCCTAAATAACTTGGTTATTTAATCTAGCATTACATGCTACTTTATGTGGGTCCCACGATCCACATACTCGAGACATCAATCATGTCACAAACTGGGGGATACATACTGGGGTATTGGTCTGGCGGTTTACAGCGTGCAGCGCACAATGCGCCATCACAAGAACGTGCCAGCAAGTCATGGACAGTTAGTGATGATGGGAGAAGTGGGCAAGACTGATCGTGTAACACTGACACACTCAACTCCACTACTCTATCACTCCACTTTCTCCACTTCCCATGAGAGACGTGGGTTAGGCTCAATGACTTGTATAAATAGGTTCTCCTCCCTATTTTCAAAAAAGACAAGACAACAGAAACCAAGTGTTGATACAATCGTATCCAAACACCAGAACTGATAGCTTATATTCTGCAAGCCAGTTCGGCTTTCTGATACAAGTCATACATAACCAACACCTTCACAATCTCAACACCTTCTTCGCTTCGCTCCCTAAGATCAACCCCATTTCCTTCACTTTGTGACCTAAGCAAGTCTAGAACGACCATTTCTTGGTTTAGGCCAGAATTGTACAGATTGATTTCTCGAATCACAAAGCACTCCCGTACAGTGCATTTATTTAGGGTTTAGATTCATTCCTCATCAACACACCCCAAATTACCAAATTCGGAAGGAATAGTTTTCACCCATAAACAATTGGCGACCACTGTGGGAGGTTAATCTCTCGGTTATAAAGTCAATTTCTTCAAAATCTGATTCAATTTCATCAATTTCGAAGGGGTAGATCTTAAATTCAATTCAATCATCAATCTGTTTCAAAGATGGTGGAACTTAGGTCAGGATCAACAATCAATTCTGATGGAACTAGTGTAGATAACGCTCTCGGTATTGATGTACTTGTCAGTGGAGCTACTGTGGTCAATACATATCGTGGAACCGTCTCTTCTACCACCAACACCAACGGAGCAGGAGATGTTCCAGTAAGTGTAACACCTCTGACGATCACCAGAACAACAACTTTCGTTCCTTCATCAGGACGGGGAGCCGGAGGAGCAAGAGGAGGACCATCTCCAATTACCATCGTAGACTTGATGGAGAGACAAGAAGCTCTTGCTAAGACTCAAACAGATATGGATGAAACTACGAAATAGGTACTCACTTTCCTCAAAACCTTAACTGAACGATTGCCACAAGACTCACGGCAACCCCTGGAGACAACAAGGGATGCCTTCAATACGCCCAGAACAGGCGTTTCCACTCAGACCCACATGAATGAAGAAGCTCGTGTTGTTCCTGAACGCCCAAGGGAGATGGACCGGTCATCCAACTTCATCACACGTGAAGACCTTGAACGACTTCTCCAAAACCGAGGCAAATGAAGCATGATGGAGGTGCACCAACATCAGCCGCCGTACCCTCAAGATGTACAACGAATTACTCTCCCAAGAGGATACACCTCTCCCAGTTCTCTCTCTATGATGGTACTGGTAACGCTCATGAATACATCTCTCGATTTTTGGAATCTTTAGGAGAACATGAATACAATTGTGTTCTCCGCCTGAAAGAATTCTCGAAGTCACTTACGGGAAGGGCGTACACCTCGTACAACAACATCGCGTCTAACAGTATATCCAATTGGGACGGGATGGTCAGTGCTTTCTATAAAAAGTACTTCTTCGTGTCCGAGCAGATCACCTTTTCAGACCTGGGGAGAATCTCTCAGCGGAACAACGAACATCCGAACGATTTTGTTAAAAGGTTCAAAACTCAAGCACTAGATTGTCATGATCCGAACATCACTGAACGACAGTTGGTGGAGCTGTGCATCAACGTGATGATACCCATATACCGCGCCCTACTGGAGAATCCGGGCTTTCAGACGTTCTCCGAACTCCATGAAGCTGCCAAGCGTTCAACCACAACTGCCCCAGCATAACTAGAGAGAACCAGGGTTGTTCGAAACGAAGACCTACGTGAGAGTCGAGGAAGCAGGCGCCTCACCAACAAACAATACAACACTAGTCCTTCTGTGAGCGTGGTAGGCGAAGGAGGAAAAAGGAAAGCTTCATCAACGGAACGACAACCCAAGCGTGCGGCTTCGGCACAGACGACCTCGTCTCAAAAGAGAGTAGGCAAGACTCCTTTACGAGATACCGAAGATGCAGGCTTCCCATTCCCCATGAGTGAAGTGATAGAACTCTTGGAGGCATGGATTGAAGACGACGCTATCAAGCTATCTCCTATCAGACGCCCGCCAACCGAGAAAGATATGGCGGATCCCAAGTACTGCCGCTACCACAGGTTTGTCCATCATCCGACTAAAGACTGCAACATACTGAAGCAAATATTCAAAGAAAATATAGAGGCAGAAGAACTCCAGCTTGGAAACGAAGGTGTTCATAGAGATCCTCTCCCTGTCAGAAACTGCATGATTTCTGGGGATTCTGTTCGCAAGACTGTACAATCTATGATGGAACATTTGTGCGATATCTTGTACTTCTCCAAAGTACAGCGTCAGGACATATTTGCATCCCTCAACCGCGTTGTCTTAGGAAGGCGCTTGTATCTGGAAAAGGAAGCGGTCTCAAAACCTCAGTCCTTACTAGAAGATGCAAGCAAGGGAAACTTGGGACTCTTAACCGTTGCTCGTTTGAGGGATGTCGAGTTCGATAGCACATTGATCGATACGGCCTCTGAATTCAACATCATAACTCTCCAGACCTTGAAAGCAACAAAGATTTCAAAGCAGGAGGCTACTCGCAAACCAACTGTGATTAAGACTCCAGAAAGAGAACTTGGAGATGCATATGGATACATTGATCTTGAAGTTAAATTGAGTGACGCCCTAACGCAAGCAAAGTTATACATAGTCAAGGAGCATCCTAATTACGATATGATCCTAGGACGCTCTTGGATACACGACAACAAGGCAACACTGGAAGTTTTTCCTCTACCGGCTTTGTTACCCGAAAGGATATCCAACAAGACGTCTGGACCTGGGGACTTTCTGTTGCCGCACCACCTACAACTTGCCAACGTGATACAACTTCCTGGAGAGAGCCCGTCGGAGCACATTAAAAGGTTCTGATTCCAAGTAAGTCTCATCACATAACCCTTTTTGCAACCGATCACTCCTCACTCTGACAAGCACTGGGTACTGGTCCCAACTAACAAACCAACCCCGGCTAAAAGATGTGAATGGGAGGCCGGCCCCTTCAAACGTTTTATCAAAAGCTTAGAGGCTGTCTCGGTCAAAGATGATAAAGCCAAGATCCAGGAATCTTCACGGCCAAACCCATTTGGAATTGGAGATCTGGTGACGAAGATGACTACATTCAAGGTTGGGAACATGACGGTGAAAGTAACCAATCCACCTGACTCACCCACTGAAAGAGAAGATGAACCATACCTAGTAGCAGACGTTATCCTAGGAGGCTACTGCAAGCTCATCAACGCTGACAAACTGGAAGGCGTAACAATTCACTCGCGATGGCTCAAACCCTACCGTACTTAAGACGCTGTTCTACCACTTTCCAGCGTCCTCCACACTTTAAAACGCTGTGCTGTTTTCTCAAGCGTGTCTTTTTACAATTACCTTCTCATGTCATATTTGTAATTCCTCCAGAAAATGATTGCAATACTTGCATTCATAATTAGGGTTTTTTTCAATTTCAAATTAATTGAAGTATTATTTCCATCCAAGAACTAGGAAGACATAAAGTCCTGAATCGGCCTAAACCCATTAGAGAAAAACAGAGAAGGAAACCCTAAGCAAACATTTCGTAAGAAGTCAAGGAAATAGAATATGTGCGTAAAAGGAAGATGCTTTGAGCCATTCACCCAGCAAGCCCAGGGAGATCTCACGCCAGGAGCACATGCAGGTCCGTGGTATTCCATTATGACATTATTTCTTTTATCATAAAGAATCACATACATATGAAGGCACACCATTGCGCCTGAAAAGGTTCAGATGTAATCTTAACAAAGGATTATAACATAAAAACCTTTATTCAAGTAAGCAAACAAAAGATCCTGGACTCAGCCACCACTGAGTACAAGGAAGATGTTTATGAATTACGGGAATGTATTTAAAGAGAAAGAAAAGCAAAAGCGTAGACGTCAACAAGGTCGACCGCGTCAGCACCACTACTAAGTCTTGTTTCAACGCCATCACCATCGTGAGTCGTTACTGCTTCTTCCTTCGGATCTGCCTCAGCTTCCGCTTCAGATGTTTCTACAACAACACTCTCCACCCCAACATCATTAGCAGGAACAACTTCCATGTCTCCCTCAAAGGCCACAACAACGTTGGGGATTGTGTTGACTGCTTTCAGACGCTCAGGTTCATCTGTGTCAGAATCAAGGATTATCACACCGTCGTGGATTGGATAATCACATTTATCTTCACCAAGAGGTCGTTTGTGTTCAACCCTACGCCTCTTTAACCGTGCTGCAAACCTCTCTTCCCTTGCGCTCACTGGTGGTTGCAACGCTTCATCACGCCTCCATTGCTCCTCCATGTCGATTGCAGCTAAAAGGGCACAGATACGTCCTCTGACAATAAGCAGGTGCAGAATGGACATCCCCTGTATAGCATGACCGACTTCGCGAAGTGGGAGATCGATTTTAGCCATTACTTCTTCATGCGCATCAGCTCCGGGCTTGTCGACTTCGAAACTTTTTTCTGGAGAAGTTACAGAATGGTCATCGCCCACCGCTTCCATGATAATCTGCAAAGAAGAAGAAGTTATGAGCACATAAAAAATGTGTATATCATCATCAATCAATCATAAGATCAGATAAGTGCGGAGAAATACCTGGATATACGACTATGGATGAGAAGAATCCTCAGAATTTATATCTCGCAAGTCAACAGAATCCCAGGAGAAAAGAAGTCTTTACTGGCCACCTATAAAGGCTACTGATTCGGGATAATGATCAACGAGGCTTATCGGATATATCTGGAAAAAGCTGCCGTGCAACGGAGGAGAGTACACCCAGTTCAAGAAGTGGGCCAAGCTCTGTTCAGATGTACATGGAGGAAACCAAAAGCGACTCGTTTGACCAAGTCTTGCCTCCTCTAATCAAAACTTCCAGGAAATCACCTGACGATCTATGCAGTAAATACGTATTTACTTTACTTTAGCTTAATTATTTCAGCATACAAAATTGTCAACATCTCATGCCTACCCCACAATAGTGTAACCATTACGTGCTAGGCAGGGGACTTAATGTTGATGGTGGATTTTCGTTTAAGGCTAAAATTGTAAAAGCCAAAACTATGCGCTAACATCCTGCAAAGGATAAATCCACTGATAAAGTGGAGAATACTTCTTCAATATAAAACTTATAGCATTACCAATTAATGCATGACCAGCCTTGTATTTCCTGTACTACTCCATTCTCATTATTGGTGTGACATGACGACTGAGTGATCGCACTCAGCAGAGAAACACGAATCTCCAAGCATTAAATAAGGAGGCATGTATGAAATACCCGTACATGCTACAACTCTCGGAGTGTTATACTAGCCCGATCGAGCATCTGGACTGTCTGTATCAGTCTCAGAAACGATCACGACCATCCAACTTCACCAGCATGATTGGATGGCTTAGATCGGATCCATAACCCCCAGGCAGGTATTGGAGTATTCACCACCGACCCAATGCGGTCCCCGCATGGTCGGCCTCCCCAAAAGGGTAGCATGGCTTTCCAAATCGTCCAGCCAAAGCAGCGCGGACGTGAAACCCTAATTTAGGGTCTGCGACACATGTAATGTGTCGCAAAGCAGTCTCAACCATCCATCTTCGCAGGCATAGATGGAGGGTGTAGATGTAGATTCAAAGGGCCCAGAGCATGTCAACACAATCACCGTGGGCTCGCCTACACACATGACCGATCGGTCAGGACCAACTATAGTTTATCGTTCTAGTTCGTGCGCCCAAACAAGGCATGACGCACGGCCGGTGAAACCCTAATTAGGGTTTGAACATCACGAGCGTCCATTTTCTACTGCACGAACGAAGGGTCCAGGAATAGACTAGTCAGGTCCGGTGCGCATCGACATGATCACCATGGGCCCATCTATCTCCACACCCGATTGGCTAACGCATATATCATGCCTGGTTGCCTCGATACGCATGCCCAAACTAGGCGTGGTCACACCTCCTAATTGTAGACTAATCTCGACCACTCACCTTTTCCGGACAAATTGAGTGGCTTAGATCACGTTTCTATGCGACAATGAAATACAGGCGTGTATACCAGCCCGTTGTCTGCACACCAGACTAATCGGCCAAGACCGACCAGGCTTGGTCGCCTCGAAACGTGCGCCCAAAGTTGGCATGACGCGCGGCCTTTGCGGCACAAAATCTCTGTCACAAATCAATCCTAGCCGCTCCTCTTTGTCGGACAAATTGAGCGATCTAGATTACACTTTCACGAGACAATGAGTATGGACATGTACACCGGCATGCCGTCTACACGCATGCCCAATCGGCCTTGCCAAAATCGTGTCCCAAGCTTGGATTCGACCAAGCTGAAGAGTGATGCTTGCGCACCTCTTCATAAACCCTAATTCCACTAACGGTCGCAGATGAGTGTCTCAAATATCATCTCGTCCGTTCAACTTCACCTTCTTAGTTATATAACCCTGGTCAGGAGTTAACTGGTCAATGAGGTGTCGTGGTGATTTCCATCCGTCACTCTACCACACCAAGTGATCGGCCAAGTCAGGACTTACATGTACAACCCCAAACGATCACTTGAAGATGGCTATACATGCATCTATTTTAAGACGCTTAATCGTGACTTATTCCATTAAGCATTAATACAACGATGCTTCACTCATGCTAAATACATTCGATGCATTACATGCATAGGATTCACACGATATTTCATAAATATCGACTTCCTAAATAACTTAGTTATTTAATCTAGCATTACATGCTACTTTCTGTGGGTCCCACGATCCACATACTCGAGACATCAATCATGTCACAAACTGGGGGATACATACTGGGGTATTGGTCTGGAGGTTTACAGCGTGCAGCGCACAACACGCCATCACAAGAACGTGTCAGGAAGTCATGGACGGTTAGTGATGATGGGAGAAGTGGGCAAGACTGATTGTGTAAAACTAACACACTCAACTCCACTACTCCATCGCTCCACTTTCTCCGCTTCCCATGAGAGACGTGGGTTAGGCTCAATGAATTGTATAAATAGGTTCTCCTCCCTATTTTCAAAAAAGACAAGACAACAGAAACCAAGTGTTGATACAATCGTATCCAAACACCAGAACTGATAGCTTACATTCTGCAAGCCAGTTCGGCTTTCTGATACAAGTCCTACATAGCCAACACCTTCACAATCTCAACACCTTCTTCGCTTCCCACCCTAAGATCAACCCCATATCCTTCACTTTGTGACCGAAGCAAGTCTGGAACGGCCATTTCTTGGTTTAGGCCAGAATTGTACAGATTGATTTCTCGAATCACAAAGCACTCCCTGCAGTGCATTTGTTTAGGGTTTAGATTCATTCCTCATCGACACACCCCAAATTACCAAATTCGGCAGGAATAGTTTTCATCCATAAATAACATCATAATGGTTTTCCTCCAAAGATCAGGAAAAAAAGGTTTAACCGGAGACAACATTCATTCACTACACCATATTTCGCGTTTAGTAACTCCTTATTTCAGTCACGAAATGGGGTTGTAACGCTCCTAAACCGTTACAAAATAGGGTGTAACAAATTTTCGTAACCAACATGTTTCCGTTACTAATTTGGGGTTGTAACTGTTTTCGTAACCGAAAAATCACCATTACTAAATTAAAATTAGTATTCATGGGGTTACAAATATATTGACTAAGTCTACGTTGACTGACTTCAGTTTTCTGGTAAAATTTTAGTAACCTGAGATTTGCCGTTACTAAATTTTTACTAGGGTTACTAATTATTTGACCAAGTCAACGTTTACTGACTCCTATTATCCTGGTCAAAATTAGTTCTCATCCCTTTTATTTTACCCTGCAGGTACCATATCCCCTGGAATATGTTATCATTCCATCCAATCCAATTCAAACATTCATTCAAAATAATTCATTTAAACATTCATTGTTTCACATTCAACCATTCATTCAAACATTCATTGTTTCTACATTCAACCATTCATTCATTATACATTGGAAAGAAGTAAAAATAACTGCTAAGTATATGATTCTTGTGTTCATGGTGAGTTCAACTGTCAGATCATTCAAAACTGCTAAGTATAGGCAGATGACTCTTTTACCTGAATCCACTTGTTTCTTTATTCAATATCCGCTTGTCCTCAACATTATTTATAATCGCTTACTTTGCAAGCAAGTAAACAAATCATTTAGAAATAGAGTTTCGCAAACCTAACTAGCTCGCATATCATATTGACACAAGACAACATTTGAACTTGGTATGTTGGATTCACAAGATAAGAAACAAGTAATACACAAGATTATGCAAAACTAGACTTTATGCATTCTACAAGATTCGGTGTAACCTGACAGTTGCCATTCATTCTATTAAGGTTTGTTGCTGGTACTGATGATGTGGTAAACTGACTATTTACTTTGACCAACATTGTAAAATTGTTTGTATTGTCAGTTTTTACATGACATGATTCCTTAACATTTTAGATTAAAAACATTCAAGGGATTAAAATATGTCTAAAATTCTGTCTGCTTTCTTTACTTTCTATGTTTGTACCTTATTGGTTCGATGCAGTTGGAAGTAATCTCCCTAGGATGATATGCACCTTGTGAAGCCAGGTTGCAGTTAGCTCTGCGGCTATTAATCATGGGTGTAGCTTCTTCACAAGCATTCTTAGCTGACTCTGGTTCCTTTAATGCCACCTACATGTATAAAAATACCAATGACACAAAATTAGCCGTGATTATGATTGATAAAAAATATGAGTTGCAGTTTTAGTTTTACGCTATTGAAAATAATACAAAGTGAGTAGTAAAACTACTAAGTTTAGCTCGCCAAAAAAGAGCATCAGCTGCCATTCATTCTACAGCTCAAACATTCATTCTCCATTCAAAAGAAGCAAAATGAGTACTAAAACATTCTTCATTCTACAGATCAAAGTGAGTAGTAAAACATTCTTCATTCTACAGGTCAAAGTGATACTTGGATTTAACAGAGACATGGTTGTGCACGATGTCAAGAAGATCACAAAACAGACTTACCAAATGAAGGTCACTAACAGCATATTCCAACAACAATTGGATCATTAAGTGTTGTACCTCGCAAGAAAGTGTAAAACTGAAGGTTAAAATCTTAACTGTAGTCAAGCATAAACAAATCAAGTAATACTACATCCATAAACTGAAAAAACGGATAAAGTAATTACCAGGGATTTATATTCTCCTGGTGGCTCCTATTGCTTCAGCAAACCTTAACTGCAGTCACCTGCACAACTAAAAACACATACACAACAACAAAAACTATACTCATACACAAAGTAAAATTCACAAAAAGATATATCAAAGTCATTCTCACTTAAAATTAGTACTTTCTTATGCACATTTGCATAAGAATCTCCCTTAAGGACAACTGCATCAGAGTTTACCTATGCAAAACAACATATGATTACATATCAGTTTGTTCAGCATACATACAAAAGTGTGAACATTAGCAAAAATAGCAAAAAAGATGGCTGACATAATAGCAAAAAAGCATAGGTTTACGGGTGAGATATCTTCATCATTTTCAAAAAGACAGATAGACCCTTCTAATCATATCGGATGCATATTTTTGGATGCACCACATAGCCTCCAATTCCAATTTCTTTAAAGGTCGCGACAAACTTGTTAGCTTTTATGGTTGGTTCATCTGGCAATAGTATGAGGTCCACCAACACCTTTGCATGATGATTAGCTATAGGTGAGCCGTGAGCTGTACGTCCAAATTCACCGGCACAAAATCAACCAACAACAATGGTCTTATTATCCAAGTTCACCAATGAACATTTGACCCCATCAAAGCCTACTACTGATCGAGCTGGTGATACCTTAACTTCTTGTGGAAGTGACTGAGAAGGTAAACTATTCTGACCAGCTGAAGCAGTCCGAGCAGGTGAAAACGCAGGACCATGTGCATTATCAAAGTGGTTCGAGGTAATATATGATTCTTGTCCAGATTGGATGTCCTGCACAACGTGACATAAGGATGCAAAGCTTTGAAGCAAGACCTCCATCTTGCCACTTAACTGCTTCACCTCATGATTAATTTCTCCATCCTTGCACTTCAATTCAGTAACTTTGGAACGCGCAGGAGCAGAATAATCATATTGTGTACGAGAAATAGGACCGACAACACGAACTCGTCCCCCAGAATCCTTTCCAAATGCTTTAATCAATGCATCCATTTCATCTACATGTTCACCAACATTTAGTTGTTCCTTGATCTCCTCTTGCACCTTCTTAAGGTCATCCTGTAATGTAGAGCACATTTTGTAAACATAGATGGATTGAATAAATTAGAACAATATATAAACAGAAACAAAGTATAGCCTGACTCACATAGTAGGGTTGTGCACTAGGTAGAATTTTCCCACCCTCTTGTGTATGAGTTTTAATCCACACATCAGAGTTGGTGATCTCCACTCCAGGATTCTCTCTCTCCTAAATTTATAAATACGATAAGTGATTAGTATCAATCAATTGAGTACATTTACAACATCTTGTCAAAAAAAACAACAACAAGTAATGTATTAATAACCCTGGGTTTGAGGAGGGATTTGTATCCAATGCTGACTGGAATCTTAAAAACTAGAAGTTAACAAGTTCAGCGACTATTCCAGTTCAGGTTGCAGTTAATAACAGACAAAAGCATTTGAGGTGATATACATACCAGTTCAGCTTTTACCATACTATGAGGTTTGCGACCAGAAGTATGAGCGTAATCATATCTTTTCCTTTTCTTCTTATGCTCTTCTCTACTTTTCTGTTGGGCTTCATCTCTTTCATTGTCACAGAATTTTATCCAGTCCTCTTATCTTATAGTTGGAGGAACATGAGCGATCCTTTCTTAATAGGTGTTATAAGGATCATAGTGTTCTATTCTCAGCTCCCACTTAAATCTCCTCCATATAGGAGCCGTCCCCTTTATCAAATTTATCTTATAAACATCCGGTAATAGATATGATTTCTGAAAAAACAGAGCTTCAGTTCTAAACAACAGTTTGACATAAATCAAGATAGCTCAAGTTTTACCTGCAACAATTTGACAGTTCTAAGGTAAGTTTTTACCTGCAATTCAGTCCAGATATCTTCTTTGTAGTTATCCGGCACATCCCTCCAAGATTTGAAGGAGACAGGGATATGAGCGCGAATCAAAACGCCCTTCTTGTGGCCGAGCTTAGTTGTATTATTAGAAATGGGAAGTCCATTTTCATCTACCACCACTGCTGCCATAGTAACCTGTAAAGTAACATTTAACCAACATCCATGTGTAGAAGAAATGCAACTTAGTAAGATAGTGCAAGTAATATGATAAAACAGAGAATCAAACTTCTTAAATAAAAAGAACCTACTAAAACTTCGCAACTGATAAAAAAAAGTATCACAATCAGAAATAAAGCACACAACTTGCAACGATGACAGACATGATTCTAAACTAGAGCATCAACACATAAAAGTTTTTCCAAGCTCTCATTGTCAGTAAGAGCTGACTGATAACTAGTATGGATTTTTAGCTAATCTACTGCGCAAGTTAATCTCTGCTGTGAATGCAATACCAAAAACCATCCCACTTCATCCGGATCCATTGAATAAAACACTTTAGTCGCTTCAGATGCACGAATAAAAGGCTCATCCATCACGCTCTTAGTGCTTTGCAGCTTAGACAAGTTGACCTTTATTGAGTTTGAGATTGGATCAACTTTGCACCCATTAATCTTATCTTTAACTCTGACCCAATCACAGTAAAAAGCAACTTCCTCGAATTCCATATAGTTCAACTTGATAATCTGTTGAATGACACCATAATAGGTAATTTATGCTTCCACCAAATTTGTATCCGTGGACTTTTCTCTATGTCTCTTAATGGCTTTCATAGACACACCACTGTTCTGTGTTACGAAACCTTTCTCATAATCATGAGAGATGAAAGCAAAGCCATTGGCTTGGTACTTTTTATACGACTTCGCCTTGAAGAGGGGTCCTTGCACTAGTCGCCAAAGTATCGATTTTGTCTCTTTGGATTCTATCATCTGTAAGAGAACATGTGTGTCAGTTGCACAACAAAATCCATAATATGTTAGGAAATAAATCAACTCTAAAGCTAACACATATATAGTACCTCGTTGCGTAACCATAAGAGAAAGTTTTTTGTCCCATTCTTGGAAGAACGATTTTCTTGACTATTAAAGTTGTCGCTGTTCACATATAAATCATACTTCCTATAATCAAAGAACAGTCCAGCGGAAATTAGATCGACAATCCAATAATGAAAAAACATCTAACAATTGTGAAGTTAAAAAGTTGTACCTCTACCATTCATCTATTTCCACATACTTAGACAGAATCCACCTACGAGCTTGATGAAAATGTACTTGAGTTAAGATAATAGGTTTGGCAGTACTCAAAGGCATCTTGTCAGCAAACTCATCATCATCATCTAGAAAGGCATGTCGAGTATGTTTATGAGTCCCACCACCATCATTTGATATGTCCTCCATACTATAAATGCTGGCTTCTCGCAATACATGTCCTCTTGCAATGCAACCATTGATGTACCTTATATTGCGCACCGAACCTTTGTAACCTTTCATCAATCTACAAATATCGTTCAGAAAAGTTAAAAGTTCAGAAATGACAACAAAACACTCAAGTTACGCATTAAACAACAAGGTAAGTTCTGGTAATTACCTCTCGAAGGGATACATCCATCTAAATCTGACAGGACCGCAGATCAAAGCTTCGTCAGCTAAATGCACCATCAAGTGGATACTTATAACAAAGAAGGAAGGAGGAAAGTATTTTTCCAATACACAGATTGCTTCCACTAGAGTAGATTTTGCTTTTAAAAGTTGTTCTCTGTTGATAACCTTCGTGCACAAAATTTTGAAAAACAAACTTATCTGAAGAAGAGAAATCCGCAGATCTTTAGGTAGTGAAGGTGATGCATGAACCAGTAACGGAAACAAATGTTGCATAAGGACATGATAATCATGAGACTTGAAGTTCTTTAGCTCAGGAGGATCAACACTGACGCTATTGCGAAGATTGGAACAAAAACCAGATGACACCTTTAAGTTCTTCAATGTAGTACAAAATGCAAGTTTGTATTTTTTTCGTCATTGCAAAAGGAGCATCTTCCATTGTTGTTTTACCAGACTTATCATCCACTTTCAACCATTGCTTCTTTTAATACTCCGTTGCTTCCATATCTCTGCGCGCATTAGGACCATCCTTTGACTTGTTTCCACCCATGATCGTGTTAACAAGATGCTCAGTTATGTTTTTCCCTGTATGCATAACATCTGTATTATGTCGCACCAGATTTGAACTCCAATTCGGAAGATCATAAAGAATAAATCTTCGAGAAAATAAGGAGCGGTCATGAACCTCAGCTTCTACATCAACATCAGTTTCCCCTTCAGGTATTCTTTTACGTTGCAGTCGACTTGCTACCGATGGTTGTTTTCCCTTACCAACCTTGGTTCTAATATTAGCTACAATCTCTTGAACCTGAATCCCTGTCAGTGGCCATGGTGTTGAACCTTGCTCTACCCTTCCCGGGAAATTGGTTTTATCATCTCGATACTTATGGTTTACTGGAAGCCATCTTCGATGTCCCATATAACAAATCTTCTTAGTGAATAGAAGATGTTCAGAAACTGTTCCTTCTCCACAAGTTGGACAAGTATAGTAGCCATGAGTGACACATCCAGCTAAAGTCCCTAATGCCGGAAAATCATGAATAGCCCACAATAATCTTGCTCTCAACAGAAACTCAGTTTTAGTGAAAGAGTCGTACGTGATTACACCTTCATTCCGTAACTGTATCAGCTCATCTATTAGTGGTTGCAAGTATACATATATGTCTTTCCCTGGTGCTTTTGGGCCTGATATGAGCAAACATAACATTGCGAAATCTCGTTTCATGCACAATGAAGGAGGCAGGTTGTACGAACACAGAATTACAGGCTAACAGCTGTGACTAGGACCGAAACACCCATTCGGGTTGAAGCCATCAGTTGATATCCCTAATGTTACATTCCTAGGTTCCTTGGAAAACTCCGGCGAAAAATTATCCGAAGATCGCCAGACTGAAGAATCGACTGGATGACGCATAAGATTTCCATCTGACTGTGCTCTGGAATGCCAATACATTGCCTCTGCTATCCACTATAGAACCTTTGCAACCTTTTTATCAATGGAAAATGTCTTGCAAGCAACTTGCGTAAGATTTCTATCGTCATTAAAGACCTTCTCATACCTAGGTTCTTGACACATAGGACACTTAACCAATGATGTGTGATCCTTCTAGTATAATATACAATCATTGATGCATGAATCATAGGTTATGTAGTCCATTCTTTTTTCTTGTATCAACTTTTTTACATCATGGAACTTACACGGCAGTGTATTTCCATCGAGAAGCAACTCCTTAAATAATTCTAAGAGTGAAGTGACACCATTTTCAGAAAACCCATATTGGGTCTTGTAGTTGCAGGAAATCCTACACTACACCCCTCATATGATTTCATTGTTGATCAACTCATTTTTAGGTTTACACTCTTAATTTTATTGATAAATCTTTGGATGTTCTTACAAGAAAGATAAAGAAATCAAGAATGATCTCTGATCTGGATTTTCTCTCTCCTATTTACTTGTTTCTTACTCAAAAAAGATCTCTCCTCTCTTTACAACTCAAATGACTATTTATAAGGAAATACATAGTGGATGACATCTAATCTGTCCTTTATTTTCGGATATGGTTTGCGACATCCTCGCAAATTTACAGATGTTAATCTCGCGAACTCTCTAATCTTCGCAAGACTATCACATCTTTCTCGTGACCTTAGATGACGTCATTTATTATATCATTTCTGAAGCTGTTATGCGACGCTATTGTGCTGTACCATTGATAATTTCGCTGAGACATAATTGTTGCGAGATTCTGATCCTACATCTTGCCTCTTCTCATATCTTCTCTGCAAAGTAGAGAATGATGTGAGAAATGCCGCAGCTGCTTATCTTTTCATATTCCACATTTATCACACGTACTCTCTCTTCCATTTATTTCTTGACACGTCTTCTGTAACCGCTACTTTTCAACCGCTCAAGTCTCTTCGTCTTAATGATGTTTATTTCTTCGAGTAAAATTTTTTCTTTATATACTCTTCTCCCCCCTTTTTCCACTTTTCTTTTTACTTTCTCTTCTATTTTTATTATCTCATCTCTGCAACTCTGTTATTCTTCTGCAAATTCTGCTGCTGTAACTTTTTCTTCCTTCAATCCTTTTACTTTCCATACATTCTCATACTATATATTCAAATATGGCTCCAAGTGGTCATAGATATGAGAATAATTTACAAGATGTCCAAAAAGATCTTGTTGATAAAGGTTTTACACTCTCCACCATTCCTGGTGAAAATGCCAAATCGATTCTTTCTGTCAAGCTTTTCTCTAATCAAAATTGTGATGATCAATCAATCATAATTTCGCTAGGTCAGATTCTCGCAGGTCTCCCTATTCCTCTTTATAACCCAGATCTTCCTTTGTTTTATGAAATTCTCGCTCATTCGGGATTTTCGCGAGCCATCTTCCAACTAAGTGGGGATTGCATCTGTCTGATGCTAGAGTTCGCTAATCGTGGTGCTGGTAGAGGATCTCTTTACTCCAAAGAACTTAGGGATCCAAAATTCGAAAACCTAGAGATAGTTGCTGAGAAGTATACAGTGGCGAATTTCTTTGAAAACTACGAACTTATCTCCATGAAGAAAGAGAATACTCGCTGGGGTATTCGATTAAGAAGGAAAGATAACATTGATGAAGCCGAAATTCTTACGCAAGATATTGACTGGCATTCTGGTAAAAACACAACTCCTCGCCAATCCAAAGACGATAAATGGTGTGTTTTTCCTTTAATGCTAAAGGGACCCTACATTGCTGGATCAAATGTTCTTCCTGCGAATCTTGCTGCATATCAACCTTGGGTTTTCTCTTGGCCCGAGAAGGAAAAAGAGGTATGCTTCTCCCCTTTAACTTATTTTATATTTCTTTATTGATTTTTACTATTCTATTCGCTAACTCTTGCGATATTCCGCAGATCCAAAAACTAAAGGATAGTTATAACAGGACTGAGAAATCTAGTACTCTGTTAGCTCTTCGCTCATACACATATGAGGTAAGAAATTTTCTCTTATGACTTTAAATAGTATTGTTACTTCCATGCTTCCCTTTCTTATTTCTATCTGTGTGTGAAGATTATTGCTGAAGTAGAAGAATCTGCTGATGCTGCGAAGATTGGTGATAAAGGTAAAGGTGCTATTCGCAGGGAAAAATCAACTGGTCCTCCTCCAAAGAAAAGAAAAGTTTGTTATTCTTCTCCTTCAAATGTTCTTCCTAACAAAAATTCCGAAAGTGACAAGGATGATGAAGATAACGATGATCTTGCTGCAACTGAAGATTCTCCACCCGAATCTTCTATGGCTAAGCTTTCTGGTCTCTTTTCTGATTCTCTACAAGGAATGGGAGATAGCCAATTCGCAAATACCTACAAAGATATCGCTACCCTTTGTGATGTCCCTTTACTGGATGGTGATAGCTCTCTTCGTGGAGTTTCTAGATCAATGACTCCCGACTTCTTGCATTCTCTCAATAGTATGGTATACTTTTATCTTTTTACTTATTCATTGTTATAACTCAAAATCTCTTTCTATATTAATATTTTTTGTTTCTTTTCGCAGGATGGAAAAGCTTCTTTTGTTGTTTCCTCAGATCTAGAGAGAAGACGCGAAAATCTTGAAAAGAAGAATCTTCAATTTCGCAAAAAGAATGAAGAATTTGAAGCTGAAGTTAAAGGTCTTCGCGAGAAAAATAGACAATTAGAAATTGATTCTTCCTCGTATAAGAACAAAATTTCTAGTCTTCAACAAGCTAATAATCAGCTTTACGGTATGCTACTTTTCTCTTTTCTCTTTATTCATTCATCCTGTTGTTTTATCTTATTTAAATGATCCTTTTTGCAGACATTTATGGTCTTTCTGATGAAGCTACCCTTCTTCACTCATTTCCTAATGCCTTGGATAATGATACCCTTCTTGATCGTCTTAACAATTCCTTAAATAGCTTCTCAAATGATAGAATTTCATCTGTTTCTCTAAATGAACTTAGATCGAAATTTCGCCTCTTAGAAATTGATCATAGATCCAGTTTAGGCTTAGCCAACAGATTTAAGCGTCTCCTTATTGATTCCAAAGAGAAAACCAATGAGTTAAGAACCAAAATTAGCGGTCTCATAGATGATAAGGATCGTATCTCTGATCAAGGTGCCAAGGCTTTGGCGAAATTCCAAGAGGCTCTCCTTGAAGTTCAACTTGATCGAGATGAAGCTAACCGCAAGAATATTGAACTCTGCGAAAGGGAAAAATCAATTCGTTCTCGTCTTCTCATAAGTAGTGAGGATGAATTTGTCTGGGCTGCGAAAATTTTAGATGATGCTAAAAAAGATTTAGGCGTAAATGTTAGTCTCCAAGTTGAACATACAACCTTGATTAGAGACATGATTTCTGACAGAGAAGGTTGCTAATTGCTCTTATTTACTAATCTTTTGCTTCTTATGAATTTTCATCAAGTTAATAATTGGTTGTCTTTTGTTCGCAGATTCTGAAAATAAATATCGTGAAAAGATTGAAGAACTTGAAGCTGAAAAGGAGGAACTCGCAAAGAATCTTTCTTCTCGCAACGACAAGTATTCTAGATTGAAGAATCAAATCAAAATCACTGTTGAGAATTTTAAGAATGACGCTATGCATTTTCGCAATCAAACCATCCCGATGGTTTGTGATGATCATAATATCCCACATTCTGATTATTCTTGTCTTTTAGAAGAAATCCCACAAAATACTCCCAGTTTGATTATCTCTGATAGCGAAGCTGACGATGAAGAATCTGATAGTGATGGAAGTTCTGATGGTGATGAAGATTCTGACGCAGATGAAGAAGGAAACAAGTTTGATGAAGATAATGAAGGATTAACCAAGAAATAGTCTTTACTTCTTTCTTTGATTCTTTGTAATACTTGTACATTTATTCCTTCTTTCTGTATATTTGTGTTTCTTCCATTTTGACCTGCGTAAATGAAAACAATTCTTCTTTGCAATACAGTTAATCAATATAATCATTAATTCTTGAATTTTGAGTAAATCTCTCATATGGAGAAAATAACATTTTCTAATTTCATACATTCCCATACTTGCCTCTGTTATTTGAATCCAAATGAGAGATTTCATAAAATTTTCTTATTGTATAATTTCGCAACTTTTGCGAAGTGAATTTTGTTTCTTTTCAAAATCTCATTCCTGTGTGGTCTTATTTTGCCTTCCTAATTAAAGGTCTTATTATGCCACCTCTTGTCATTGCGACAAAATCGCAGGACGTCCTTGCATTTCATGCAAAAACCCATTGATCTTGCCTTAACTTTTTCTTTTGTATTATGGCCTCTTCAGGAATGTTGCGACAATATGACAGGCCTAAATATTCTTGCGAAAATAAAGCCCCATGACATTGCCGTCTTGCGACGAAATCGCAGGACGTCTTCGCACTTTCATGCGAAAACCCATTGATCTCGTCTTATCTTTTTCTTTTGTATTATTGCCTCTTCAGGATTGTTGCACAAATATGACAAGCCTTAATATCCTTGCGAATAAAAGCCTCATGACATTTGCGTCTTAAGACACTTATCAGCTCCCTAATGGAGGGTGCCGCCCTTATCTCCCCCTGGTTGCCCCTTCAAGGAGGCGTACTTCTACCATACAAGGTTAGCTCCTCCCATCCAGTCTTAACAACAACCAGTTGTTTTCGCAGCCTCTTATCCCTTTTACCTATAGGGCTTATGGTTACGAGACTGCACCCTAAGTGGGGTTTTCTTCAGGCCGAGTGCAGTATAAGCCAAGACTTGTCAAGAATGGCAAGGACGCTTCAAACGCCCCGGCACTCTTGACTCAACCGTGTACCTCGGCGCCTTGATCAGATCTGCACTCCTTGGAGAGTCCTTATTACCTTAGTCGCCCAACCTAAGTCATATGCTTAAGTTAGAATCCAAGGTGCCTCTCCCGGATGGGCTTCATTGACCCCAAATCTCCATGACTCAGGTTCCGGTGGCGGTGTAGCCTTTCCCTGAGCATGCATAGGTACCCCCTTATATGACGTACTTTAGGTCTTACATTTGCCTCTTGCGAAATTGTATTCGCGAACTAGGGTGTACGCCATAAAGGTTCGCCTCTTTCTCTTTTGTCATTCTTTCTGATTATTTTCTGTAAAATTCATTATCTCTGCGAGAGTCTCGCAAATCATTAATTGTATCTGAATTTCGCAATCTCAATTTTGTTGTTCAATCAAATGTATTTTTGAGAATTTTACTTATTGCGAGATTATCGCAACAACTTAATCATTCATACATTTCTTGTTTTTATTACCTTTGCCATCCTCTGCTTCTTTATTATTTTCTGCTACTGCTTCCTTGGTAGTGGTATGTTCATCCTTTTTATTCTGAGCTAGCATTAATTTCGCAACATCTCTTCTCCTTTCTTTTCGATTGTATCCACCATCAACCTCTCACTTCTTTGTACATCTTGATTTTGTGTCGCCAGTTTTCCTTCTTGTTTGCTCTTCCTTCGCAAGATTCTATCTCAGTTTCGTAACATCTCTTTCCTTCAACCCAATCTCCCTTTATGATTCCTACACCATTGGGGTGAGGGAATTTGATGCATTGGTGGAAAGTTGAAGCTACACCTAGAATCCCATGTAGCCAAGGTCGACCAATTAATGCATTGTAGGGTGATTCTACATCAACGACACAGAATGAGATTTCAGAAGATATTCCCTTCAATGGAATTTGCATAGTAACCTCCCCTTTAGGCTTGTTAGCAGTACCATTAAAACCATATATCTTATATGTTGATGGTATAAGATCATCATCTCTTCCACCCATGGTTTTATAAGTATGATAAAATAAGATGTTCACAGAGCTTCCAGTATCGACTAGAATTCTATTGATTGCCCATGAATCTTCAGCTTCATCATCCTCATCTTCTTTCGGTTTTGGATTAATTTCTAATTTTATTACCAATGGATTGTCATGCACCTCTTCTCCTTCGGGAATTTCTTCTGCGGTAAAAGAAATGATCTGTTTCTGCCATTCCTCTAGTGCGAATTTTCGCAATATTCATAATTTCTCTTCCATTATTATCTCTTGCGAACACTCTACTCAAAACATTATCATGAAAATCTTCAATTGTCTTATATGAATGTACGATAGAGTGACAGAATAGATTTTTTGCTTTTGCACCAACTTCTATGAAGAATGTTTCTTTCTTTTTCATCGTATTCACTTTGTGATGTTCTGGTGGTGGTGGTAATGGTTGAGATTGCGGATGCCCTACCAGAAAGTCGTTTAGTTTTCCTTGATCTATCATTCTCAAAATAATTCTCTTTACATTTCTGCAATCGTTTGTGGTATGTCCATGAAAATGATGATAAGAACAAAATTCATGACTTCTGTGGTTTGGAGGTGGTTCCGTTCCCATGTTCCATGGTGTTGGTATATTCTCCATCAAATTATAGCTTCCCATATCTTCTCCACACTTGCATTTAGAGGTGGCATCTTGATTTCTTCCCATATTACCTTGTGACCTCCTTGTCCTCTATTAAAGTTTGGTCTTTGACCTCCATAAGTTTCTTGCGGTTGATCGAGTCTTTGAATCTTGTTATTTCCTCCACGATTGTAGAAATTTCTTTCTCTTTCATACTCTTCTTGATCTCGGCTCCCCATAGCTACCAATTTCTGTGATTGTTACTTGTCACCTTTCTTGTTGTACTTGCGAAGTATTCGCCACTGTGTTTATTAGCTTGGGTAATAAGCTTGCATTCGCTGTTTGTGAGCTGGTGTTCGCAACTGGATATGATTCCATTTCATTTTGTTTTTCCTCTAAAGCAATGTATTCTTCTTGAAGTTCTCGCAATTCAGTCATTGTAATCGTTTTCTTGACTCTGAAAATTTGGACATACAACAGGTTTGTTGCAAACATAGCATTGATAAATGATAATATGAGATATCTCTCATTTACACGGCCAGCCATTTCGCTACACATATTTCTCCATCTTTTAGTCAAGTGTTTCAAACTTTCGCCAATCCTTTGTTTTAATCCAAACACATCTTCTATACCAGGTCGTGAGGACTTATTACTTATATATGCTCCCAAGAATGTGGTCTGCAAATGATTGAAGGAGGTTATTGTATTCTTTGGTAAACCTTCAGACCATTTTAACGCTTCTCCCGCTAAGTTGGATGCGAAATATTTGCACAATACCGCATCATGATTTTCCCATTGTAACATGCACCTCACATAAGCTTTAATGTGTTGGATTGCACAAGTTGTTCCATCGAAAATGCTGGTTAATGCGAGCAAATTGCATTTCGGTGGTATTCCTCCTAATTGTACTTCCCTTGTAAATGGAGTTTTCGCAGCTTCTTCTATTGCTTCATCCAATTGTCTTCTACCTACTTCTCCTCTGTTATTTAGCATTCCTCTCATTTCTTCTAATTCTTTCAAGATTTGTTTATTTACACCTGAATCTTGACCAATTGGTCTTTTTAATTTTTCTTCTCTTCTTCCGCGTTCACGTCTATCTTCTCTTGCTAAATTTCGTATCTCTTTTTCATTATCCTCATCTCGTCTTCTTCTGCGATTCTCTTCCTCATCCCTATCTTGAATTCGCAAATGATGTCGTTCATTTTCCCCTCCATAATTTTGTTCATTTCTTATCAATTCAATTCGCTGTCTTTCATCCATTCTCTTTACCTTATCATACTCTTCATTGAGATTATCGTTATTCCGGTTTTGTATACGCCTTGTTTCTCGATTGTCATGATTGTTCTGGCGAATTGTCTCCTGAAGCTCTTGTTCTTCCATTTCCGCTCTCAATCTTTCACGTTCGCAGATTAAACGTGCTTGTTCAGCATTATGTCTTTCAATTTCTTCTTCAATTGTCTGTTGATTTCTTTGAGTTTCTCTCACATGTAAAATTATTCTTCCTTCCTCTTGATTTCCTTCGCCCTCTTGGTTATTTTGTCTCTGATTTTTCCCGTTCTCTTGATTTCTTCCAATTTGCCCATCATCAAAAGTTTCATTGTGTGGAATGTAACGATCATCAGTTCTTTCTCTATTTTCGGCGATATTCTTCATTAGGATTTGATATTTCTTCTTGAATATTGTTTCCAGCATTGGTTGTGGGTGAATTTTGCCTCATTTCTCTTCTAGTCGATCTGGAATATGATTTTGTAATACTTCTCGATCTTCTATTCCGCAATATGATATTCTCCATCCTTAATTCGTGATTTTGCCTTGTTAAATTCACACGTTCTTCTGCCTCAGCTCTTCTTTCTTCATGTACTCTTCGTCTCAATGTTTCTAATGCTCCAATTTCCTCATTTCCATGAATTATTCCTTCATCTACTTCTTGATTTCTCTCTTCCTGTATATAATTTCTATTTTGTTGCTCTTCTTCTATTTCTTCTGCTGAATTTGATCGCCAAGTGTGTACGCTCACTCTGTCATAATCTGTATTCCTCTCTTGAACTATTGTTTGTTGAATTGGCGATTGAATTAGATTTTCTCTATTATTTCTCATTCTAGTAGATTCTCCCATTTCACTTCTTTCTCTTCCAACAATTCTTTTGCTTCTTCTAATAGTAGTCGGTTGTTCGGATGTATTTCTTCTTCTAGCCATTTCTTCAATGCTAACAACATTGCAAGAAATTATGAAAAATTCTTAATCAATCACTTTAAATTTTCACAAATCTCAATATCAATATCAATCTTTAGCTATTTCTAGAATAATCTTCAACTCGTCCCTGTTTCTAGCGCCATTATGTAGTTGCAGGAAATCCTACACTACACCCCTCATATGATTTCATTGTTGATCAACTCATTTTTAGGTTTACACTCTTAATTTTATTGATAAATCTTTGGATGTTCTTACAAGAAAGATAAAGAAATCAAGAATGATCTCTGCTCTGGATTTTCTCTCTCCTATTTACTTGTTTCTTACTCAAAAAAGATCTCTCCTCTCTTTACAACTCAAATGACTATTTATAAGGAAATACACAGTGGATGACAGCTAATTTGTCCTTTATTTTCGGATATGGTTTGCGACATCCTCGCAACTTTACATATGTTAATCTCGCAAACTCTCTAATCTTCGCAAGACTATCACATCTTTCTCGTGACCTTAGATGACGTCATTTATTCTGTCATTTCTGAAGCTGTTCTGCGACGCTATTGTGCTGTACCATTGATAATTTCGCTGAGACATAATTGTTGCGAGATTCTGATCCTACATGTTTTTATGTTATTTAGTTTAATAGCAGCATACAATGGTGTCTTTTCCTTAGAACATGAAGGATACAAAGGTTCTCTAGCACGCTCATAAAAATATTTTTTTTTCTTGCTACTACTAGTTCCATCATCATTGTGAACCCTACTGTGTACGCCAACATTCTCATCTACATTACAAGGAAGATTAAAGTTCTCAGCAAAATCTTCCACATTGTCAGCTGAATTTCCAAGATTGTCAACTCCAATTCCTACGTTGTCAACTACAACTTCTACATTATCACTTCTGGGTTTATCTTTATGTGACTTTTCCCCATGGAAACGCCATGTTGTATAGGTCCACTGAATACCATTCTCGAGCAAATGATAATCAATTTCACCTAGAGACATAAGTCCTTTACCATTCTTACAACTGTTACAAGGACAGGAGAACATCGTTCTTCCACCACCATTTTCACGAACAAACTCGACGAATGATCTTACACCTTCTATGTATTGAATAGAAGTACGCACACATTTCATCCAGCCCTTATCAACCATAACTAAAAATGATGATATCTATGTTAACATTCAGGATAAGCACTAATATTTTTTTATTGAATCAAAAAGCACAACAAAGTACTAACCATTTTAACCATACTATTTTTATCTTAACCATAATATTAAAGCAATATCCTCAAATCTCAATAACTACTAACTTAAAGAGAGGACGACTTATTAGCAAAATACAATCACAAAAGAAATGTTATTCAAGCTCAGGTCAAAAAAAGCTCCCATGATCAAGACGTGGTTACACAGGGGACTTGCACATATGTACTTGCAAGTTTCCCTTAGCATAACCGACATTCATCTAGCAACAGACGTAGTCAGCGCAAGCGTTCTCTTCATTCAATCAATAATAGCAACCAACAACGTCGACTAAGGGTTACACATACTATATGAATTACTCTGTACCATTTATATATTCAACACACAACACTTAAACGGTCGACTAAGGGTAAAAAGATGATTTTAATGGGTAAGGGAAACAAATCATTTTATAGATTACCTGACTTATCTTTAGATTATACATCTAGCATAGAAAACAATTGACCTTCACACTCACTGAAAAACAAGTAAAAATCGAAAATAATTGGAAACCCAAATCTCAGTTACAACCAACTGACCTAAAAATTAAACCCAACAAATAAAACAATGGGATGAAAAGGGATAATACCTGGGTTATTGTTTCGCAAACAACTGCAGCAAAATAAATCCCAGATTCGTGCTTCTAGCTGCAGTGAAATAAATGAAAATCATTAAAATCAAAACCTAATTATTAAAACCCTAAAAGAAAGATGACATAATTATCTTGCATAGGTATCAAAACCCTAAAAGAACAATGACCTAATTATCAATCGTGCAGAGATATCAAAACCTAATTAAAATAAAAATCTAATTATCAAAACCCTAAGATAACCTAATTATCAATCTTACCAAATAATATAGCAGAGAGTAGTTGAGATGGAGATTAATGACAACAAAGAATATCATGGCAGAGAGTAGTTGAGATGGAGTTAAGAGACTGAAGAAGAGAGAAGTAATGGAGATGGAGTTTGGGAGCGAAGAGAGAAAAGAAGATAAGGTTCATGTGGTGTGGGAAGAATGCCGCGAAGGGAGTTTAGGTTATCTCGGCTCTTGCACGCTTTTTTCACACTATTTCCAGGAGTGTTACCAAGTGTTACCGTGCACACACTCTTTTCGCATGATTTTTTTCTAGCAGTTACTAATAGTAACCGGGCTGGGCCATCACTAAAATAGTCTTATTTCATAACCGAACCAAAACCGTTACTAAAGTTTCGTGACTGAAATTTCCAATTACGAATTCGTAACGATAACATGTTGGTTACGAATTTTAGTTACTATTCACAGAATATGGTGTAGTGATTTAATGAGCTCAAGGCTCATACTTGTGCTAATTAATCACAAGGTTGAAACCTCACTCTCAATAAAAATCCTGACAGAGTGAGATTTTTTTTTCAGGTATACTTGATGGCAAAATGTTTTTTTTTTTTTTAATTTTCTATGCTATCCTCTTATCGTTCTTAGCTGGATGATCATTCACAAACATTTCTGCTTAAGTATTTGTACTTGGTTTTTGACAAATTGTGGTTTCTTAACCTTAAATCTTTTTGTTGTGTCAAAACTGCTATTCTTACTCTAAAAATTGTTCTCTTGTATGAATACAATTTTTATTGAGCTAAGATCTGTGAGTTTTCTCACATAGGCAGACATTATTGTTATATAGTCGTATTTATTGAGTACTTCTCCTTTTTGAGTTGTTTATGAATAATGGGACAAGCTCGTATTCGTATGGGTATTCTTGTTACATGTCACGAACCAACTTTGGAAACCCTAACCTTAGGGTTTCTGTGAAACCATTAAATACCAAACCCATCTGTTGAAAAGTACGCATACTCCAGGATGCTTTTTGTGAAGAATGACATCACCTTCAGGAACTTGTTATTTTCCAAGAGGTTTTCTTGATAAGGGTTTTGGTCTCACACTCGAAGAGAAGGTGAAAAGACGAGGGTACCCAAATATACCTCAATCTAAAACTTTTCCACCTATAAGTTCTTTCTCCGAAAGTGATTGTTTATGGACTGAGTCGAGACAATACAACTAATCAATTCACACTTCGTGCAATCGTCTATATATACGAGATCGAGAAAATACGACAACAAGATAACTTGTGTGATTGACTATGGATACAAGATCGAGACAATACAACAATGAAGTATGTTTACTTGATAATAGGTTCGAGACTTAACCAAACATAATAGGATTGCTATCAAGTAAATAAGAATTAAATTTTGTGTATTTTACTTCTAATTATAATAAAAACAATTATAATTGTGGAAATAGAAAACTAAAAGACACAACAAGATTTTTGTTAGAGCATTGCTCGGTCGAACTCGCATGCGTTGCTATCTCAAGCATGTTTTTCAATGTTAGTGATCAAAACTATAAGTCTTGATTTCTAGTCTACTATAGCTAAGTCTCGACTAGGATAGAAAGTGTAGCTGAGCTCAAGAACTCTATGGCAATCATCATACAAAACGAAGGACCACTCAAGAAACTGGTGGATCTTCATTGACTAAAAGGTATGTGGAGACTTGAACTTATCTATCACTCAAAAGTATATCTACTCTATCTCCTATTTTGAGACAAAAGTCGTTTTTCTATATAGACTTTGATTATGCACATTTGCTATTTCAAGCCGAGTTTATCTCGCCTATCTATTTCTCGAAATATGTGTTGGTAAGCTTTTGCTTTGGCCAAGTGCATCTTTACCTAGTGATGAAAGTCATGTCACGTTTCAATCACCTTGAAAATTGCTTACTTTGACGAAGTGTCCTCTAAGAATGTTTCAATGGTTGAAATGAGAGTTTAGATTAAATAACCAATGATGGATATAAGCATTGTGTGGCAACACATATATGTATAAGTCCTTTTTCCTTGAACCGAAGTTTGTGAACTTTGTTGATCAAGAGAACCGGAACAAGAACCGTGAACACAGTACGCGAACTCAGTACGCGAACCCAGTCCGCGAACTGGCGGAAGTTCTCGACCCGAGAAAATCTGCTGGAGTTTGAGAACTCCTTCCGGGAACTTAAGTCCGCGAACTAAGTCTGCGAACTTAAGCTGGTTATATCTAAAGACGATTGTTTGTGAACTTATTTATATTATCTAAGGAATGCTAAATGCAAACCGTGGCTATATAGTTCATGAACCGATTCGAGTGAATCAAATCGTTTTTGCTTCGATTGTGTCTTGTGTTGTTACATAAGATTTCCTTGCAATTGAACAACTCTCTAACTAGTTCATTTGAGTCATTTGAACTAGTTATAGTGAAGAAGAACATGGTTGATATGAAAGTGCTCATATGGATAACCATTTAGTTAACTATTGTTGAACCAACAAATTTTCATGTTTGGGTATGATTACATAAACCCAAAATAGTACATTTCATTTGTGTATAACAAGCTAAGTTTTCGATCCAACGGTTGAAAGATATTAGCTTGAATCTAATCAGGTTTTCATCTAACAGTGAATATTGAATGCTTTGTTACCAAGCTAACATCGATTGCAAACCCTGATTTGAAAGACTATATAAGGGAGAACTCTAGCAAATGGGAAACCTAATCCCCACACCTTCTGTGTGATACTAGTTGTATTACCTAGAGTCGATTCTCCTTTAACCTTTAGTTTCTTCTTAGAAACTAGGTTAATGACTTAAAGACTTCATTGGGATTGTGAAGCCAGACCGATACTACTTTCTCGTAGATGTGTGATCCGATCTTGCTGATTCTATCGTTTTGAGTACAATCGTAACGATTGGCTTGAGATCTTTATCTCCGATAGGTAAGATAGAAAAGTAGTCACAAACATCTTCGTCTCATCGTTTGTGATTCCACAATATCTTCTTTCGTCGCTTCGATTAAGATTATTGTGAGGTGATTGATAATACTAGGTTGTTCTTCGGGAATATAAGTTCGGGTTATCAATTGGTTCCTTTTCACCTTGATTTATCAAAAGACGGAACAAAACTTGTGGGTTTATCTGTGGGAGACAGATTTATCTATTCTGTATACTTTTCTGTGTGATACAGATTTGTTTATTAAAGTCTTCGACTTTGGGTCGTAGCAACTCTTAGTTATGGGTGAGATCAGCTAAGGGAATCAAGTGCGTAGTATCCTGTTGGGATCAGAGTCGTAAGGAGCGCAACTGTACCTTGAATCAGTGTGAGATTGATTGGGGTTCAACTACAGTCCAGACCCAAGTTAGTTTGTAGTAGGCTAGTGTCTGTAGCGGCTTAATATAGTTTGGTGTTCAATCTGGACTAGGTCCCGGGGTTTTTCTGCATTTGCGGTTTCCTCGTTAACAAAATTCTGGTGTATGTGTTATTTCTATTCCGCATTATATTTTGTTATATAATTGAAATATCACAGGTTGTGCGTTTTAATCAATCAATTGGAAATCCGACCTTTGGTTGTTGATTGAAATTGATTGATCCTTGAACGTTGGTCTTTGGTACCGTTCAAGTGATTTCTCTTGTATTCAATTAGACTCACAGATTTCTATTTGCTTGAGAAAGAATTGAATCGAGAAAGAGAGATAAAACTCTTTGATATACTTTTTTGCAGATTGAATCTTGTTGATTCTCTTAAAACTATATTGCAGTTTGTCCATACAGATTGCTAAGAGAAATATTGGGTGTGGTTGTTGTACCCCCGCTTTTTCAATTGCTATCAGAGCAGGAAAACACCTTAAACTTGATAATTTTGTGTTTGTTTGGTCCTTGAAATTTTTCTTATGGGAAATTTCTTTTGAAAACTTGCTATTGGCATCTGTAACGCACGCCAGGATTCCTTGAAGATTGTTCAAAGATTATTATGGGTAAAAACTCCGGTTTCTCATAATAATCTCGATTCATCTAAAAAGGATAAATTAGATGATGAGATTCAGTCTAAAGGAAACAATAAAAAGAAGGGAAGATTGAGGAAACATTCGTCGCGCTCAAATATATGGACTCTCACTAGATTAACTCTTAATCTCTCTGAGGAATACTATCATAATGGATCAATTGACAAAGATCTATTCAGAGCATTCGAAAATGTTTTTAAATTCTTAGAAAAACTTAAATATGTTAAGTCTAAGAATTATCCAGTTAAAGGTCCTGTACATACAAACAATACTGTACGGACTAAAAATCGGAAGAATCTTCTTTCTAGTCATCCAAAGAGAAAAATAGAAAGCTCAGTCAACCTTGATTATCATCATTACTATGATTATATCATTGGTACCTTTCACAAATATCAACTGGAAATGGTGCATGAGAATCTCTCTGCACATCTCGCCACCTGGTAACTTGATTGGCGTTACCCCATTTATATATATTCTTAAAATGGGGCAAGAACGGTTTATTTTGTGTGTACTTGGGTTAATGTTTTCTTTTATCATAAGCTTGTTTGCTTATCTTGGTTTTCGAACGCCTAAGAAATCCTACATTTCCTTTTGTGGGTCGCGATCTCCTAAATGGGTCCAAGCCCATTAGCTGGGCATATAAAAGAAGGAAGTTCGCGTACCTTCTCCTTCATCCCAACAGTCCACGTACGTGAACACCTAGGGTTTTTGTGGTTCCTCCATTAAAACTTCTTTGAAGGATTCAAAAGAAAGGGTTTTCAAGGTTCATTCCAAGTAAATGATTTCCTCAAATACCTCTAGCATGGTTTTTTCTTGTGACCAAAATTCTCTTAGGATTAGGTTTGTGAATGATTCTTGTGCTAGAATTTTTGAAAAGATTTCATCTAAAGGTTTTATCCTAGAAAAGAAATTGGATCTTTCTAGTGGGCATCAGGAGGATTTAGTTTTCTTTAAAAAATTCAATCTTGGAAACATCTTTGATAGTCTTGGTTAAGGATTTGATTCTCTTACAAGAATTTTCTATGCCAACATTCATGATGTTGATCTCAATAAGATGGAATTCAAATCCATGATAAATAGAGAAAAATTTCTTGTTGATAGAGAATTAATTTCGATGATTACCAAAATTCCATTGGGAAATTTTCGTCTACCTAGACCAAGTGATGAACAACCATCATGTGATAATATCTCTCTTGGGATTTGCGGAAAGAAGGTGACTTGGAATCAAGGAAAGTTTCCTACTAATGATCTTAGTATTGCTTTAATGGCTTTTGGAAAACTTGGTATCTCCAATTTGTGTCCCTCCACAATTGAGAATTCTTGGTGGAGTCATGAGTTTGCGGGATTGGTCTATTTCCTTGAATTAGGTGTTCCAAGTCTCGATATTTGTGGATTCATCATCTCTCAAATGATCTCGATGACTTCACCCATAAAGATGTTAGGTTACCCATGCTTGATTGGTCAAATTTTCCGTGATCGTGGGTTTGATTCAATTGGCAACTCTCTCGGGTTTCCCAAACCGTTTCGTCCCTGTACCTTCAGACGCATAAGGGAAAATGTGTGCAAAAGACAAAGAGATGCTTCCCTTGACGGTTGTGACCCTACCACCTTGAGTCTTCTTCAAAAAATTCACAAGGGTGTGTGTAAGGTCATTTCAAGGATGAAGTGCGTTTAAGAACAATTGTCAGTGGTTGCGACTAAGTTTCCCGAGCTCAAGGAAGAATTTAACATGATTCAAGAATCTATAAGTTTCTCCGATGATGAAGATGATGAGTAGTTTGTTTTTTATTTGTCTAGTAAATCTTCTATTTTGTTGTTTTGATTAGAATAAAAACTAGAGTTTGGAATAGCCATTATTGTGATTACAGATAGCTATGTCCAACGTTTTCATCTTCATGTTTTTAGATTTATTGGTTTAAATTATAAAATTGTTTGGAAGATGATTTTTGCAGTATTAATCTTTATGGTTTTATATATTGCAATTTGCTATGGGATATATGTGTTTGCATCCGTGAACCGTGATTGTCTCATACCTTATCGAAAGTTAAGTCCTTTATATGTCGATATGCATGTGTTGATAAAAGAAGGAATGAACTTTTGACAAATACAAAAGTTAAGCCTATTATGTCAATTATTGATGGAAGATAGGATAAAATCTTTTGTTTTCAAGGATTATGTCTATTGTATGTCATTATGCAAATGGTGATAGAAAATAGAATGAATCCTTGTTTATTCCACGGGATAAGGTCGACCTCCGATCCACAATTTTTGTGTACATACTGTGTTGTTCCATAAGGTGTCTTATGTTAAGCACAATCGACTGAGTTATTTTTAGCTTAGTTGTTGCTCCGTGAGGTGCTTTATGTCGAGCATGTTCAACTAAATTAATCATTCTCGTTTGGTTATTTAGTTGTTGCTCCGTAAGTTTTCTTATGTCGAGCATGACCAATTAAATTGATTATGTTTTGTGGTTAATTTGGTTGTCTATTCCGATTAGATTAATTATGGGTTCTCTTGTGATTGATCTAATTGTGTATTTTTGAGTCTCCATAAGTTCACTTATGTTGAGAATTTACGATTAAATTAATCATGGGTTCTCTTGTGGTTAATTTAATTGAGTATTTTGAATTCAAATTCATACTTGTATGTGATTTGTTATGTCCAAAGAAATCATTCTTTTCTTTTGAAATTAAGGTCGCTCTTGTTGTTCTTTCAGGAATGACATATTTATGGGGGAGAGTTCTTAATTGAACTTGTGCTTAATTGCCAAATCTTTGTGGGGAGTGCGGCTGTGGAATATTATAGGGGTTATCTTGTATCTTTATAAACTCCTTGATGAATGCATTTAGCTTCGGCTCTATGATTGCATCTAAATAAGATGATATGTGCTTTCTTTTGGTCATGAAATGTCTCTTTCGGAAATTTTATTAGGATCCCGTTTTCGTACCTTTGCCAATTTTATTGACAAAAGGGGGAGAATTAATATGTAGTTCACACTACAAATACATATCGTTTTCGGATCATTATGTAAGGGGGAGTGGTTTCCATGTGATATGGAGTATTGACTAAGGGGGAGTGATACATATCACCATAGTATTGTTGTCGAAGTTGTGATGCAATTGAACTTTGATACTTGTTGATGTTGGATTTTAGTTCAGGGCTAAAATTGTAAAACCAAATTTAATGCGCTGACGTCCTGCAAAGGGTAAAGCCGTTTGATAAGTGATGAGTACCTCATCACTTTATTTATTAGAAGCAATTCAATAAATACACAGAATTCACCCAGAATGGTGCATGCAGCAACAATCCAAAATATTTTGTGAATTTTAGTATTATTAATTAATGCATGATTTGCCTAGTGTTTCCTGTGTTGTTCCTACCCGAACTCTCATTGTTAGCATGACATGACGACTGAGTGTTCAGTCTCAGCAGAGTAACATGAATATCCAAGTGCCAATTTTAAGACATGTACGAAATACCCGTACAAGCTACATCACTCTCTGACAAAAGAGAATTTCGAATCGATGCACTCTCAGCTCGACCGAACGTATTTAATTTCCTTAAGGAAAATATTTACGGTCCATATCAGTCTCAGAAACGATCGCAGCCACACAAGTTGGCCGCGCAATTTAACAAGCCTAGCCAAAACTTGGCAAGAATGGGTGATTGACGTGATGACTACCGGCGGGCCCACTTGTGCCCTAGCCGGTCGAACATCACAGGAACACCTCCCAGCAACGTCAATCGGCAACCCTAAGTAGGGTGGCCGTACTTCTTTGTAGAGGTTCGATCGAACATAGACTGTCCAGGGAAGTCTTAAAACCATCGCAACCGTCCAACTTCGCCATCCTGGTTGGACGGATTAGATCATCCCGCGAATGATCAGGAAAACGCTAACGCACACGTTGGCGGGCCTACTCTATCCCTATCCGATCGGGTTTCTCACGACAATGCCATGGAGCAATGAATGTTTGCTCGAAACATGGATGGCGTGATGCTTTAAAAGGGTCGCGGAAATTCCACTAGTGTCTTAAAACGATCACAACCATCCAACTTAGCAATCATATTTGGATGGCTTATATCGTGCTTAGGACCATCAGGGAGGTGCACATATGTTTAACGTCATCCCAACATGGGCCCCACACAGTCGGCTCCCCAAAGGAGAAGCTTAGCTTGCCAAACAGTTTGACCAAAGTCATACGTGTGTGACTATTAAAAACCCTAATTAGGGTTTGCGGCAATGCATATCTGTCGTAGTTCGATCTCGTCCATCCATATTCGCCAGCCTAAACAGAGGGTATATATTAAGACTCAAGAGGTCCCAAGGATGTAGACATGACCGGCTATCCTAGGAAGACTAGGACTCGGCAACCTCGAAACGCACGCCCAAAGGTGGCATGTCACACGGATTCCAAATCCTTTGCGGCAATGGATTTCTGTCGCAAATTGAGTGGCCTAAATCGATCCTTCATGAGACAAAGTGGTATAGACATGCACACCGGAAGGCCGTCTACACGCATGTCCGGTCGGTCCCACCAAAAATAATGTCCATGCTTAAATTCGGTCAAGCCAAATAGTGATGCTTGCGCACCTCTTAAAACCCTAAAATTCCATCAACGGTCGCAGATCTATGCAGTAAACCATCTCGTCCGTCCAACTTTGACATCTTGATCGGACATCCTAGGATAAAATCTAGACGACCAATGAAGCATCTTGATGATCACCGTCCGCCACTCTTCCACAGGGAGTGATCGATCAGGGAATGGCTTTCTCATGCGGCCTCCACACGATCACTCGAAGATGGTTGGACGTGATATTATTTTAAGACGCTTAATTCGCGACTTATTTGGTTAAGATTTAAAATATCGATGCTTCATACATATTGATTGTTCTCGATGCATTACATGCATCGAGCATACATGATATTTCATGAATATCGATTTCTTAAATAACTTAGTTATTTAACTTAGCACCATATGCTACTTCCTGCGGTGGGTCTCACGATCCACTCATTCGAGATATCAAGCATGTAATAAACTGGGGGATACTTACTGGGGTATTGGTCTGGCGGTTTACAGTGTGCAGCGTGCAGCGCACCATTACTAAAACGTGTCAGGAAAAGGTGGACGGTTAACAGTGATGAGGGAAGTGGGCAAAGGTGTGATCGTGTGATAATCACCATTCCTACACGACCCACTACTCCATCACTTCACCTCCTCCACTTCCTACGAGATGAGGGTTGCGCTCAATGACTTGTATAAATAGGTCATTCACCTATTTCCAAAACAACACACATACGGAAGAGCCAAGTGTTGTCATAGTATTCAGAAAACACCTAGAACTGATAGCTTACATTATGCAAGCCAGTTCATCATTCTGATACAAGTCATAAAAAACCAACACCTTCACAATCTCAAAACCTTCTTCACTTCCCTCCCTAATATCAACCCCATCTCCTTCACTTTGTGACGGAAGCAAGTATGGAACGACCATTTCTTGGTTTAGGACAGAATTGTATAGATTGATCTCTCGAATCAAAAGCACTCCCGTGCAGTGCATTTGTTTAGGGTTTAGATTCGTTTCTCATCCACACACCCAAATTTACCAAAACCAGTAGAAACAATTTTCACCCATAAACAATTGGAAACCACAGTGGGGGATTATCTCTTGGTTGCGATCTCGATATTTTCAAAAAGATGGTTGGCCTCAGGATGATTCTACCGCGACGGATCTCAGCCAGAATCCCTCAAATGGTAATGTTTCTCACCCTCCTTTGAACAATTCTGTTTATAACGAATTTTTCATATTTCAATACCCCCATTATCTCTGCCGCTTCAACCGATGAAGAAATCCCAACTCTCGCTGAACTAGCACGGGGGCAAGAAATTCTGGCGAGAAATGTGGACCGGGTAAAAGGAGCGATTGGCAACTTGTTCACCTGCTTGGTGCACGTGACGAGAATTTTAAGAGCAGAAATGGTGGAACGCCCGGTGGACAATCCTCCTCAGGTCAATAGTTTCACTATGAACCGGAGACCGGTGGACTAGGAAGCAGCTTCTCTAGTGAAAAGTCTATGCGAACTTTTACACCTCTCGAAGAATCAACAGGCGGAGACGTTTGCTGCAATCAACCAGATAGCCCTAGACGTACATTTAGCCCCTCTGCGTCCAAAAAGCTCGAAAACACCAGAGATGTCTGTGAATAATGTCAGATTTACAGAAGACGACATGATGACGGAGGAAGGTCACAACCGGGCCCTACATGTTACTGCACGCATCAAGGATTCAGAGTTCAAGAGGGCCCTCCTCGACACGGGAGCGTCTTCGAATGTGATTACTCTCAAGACTCTCAGGACTACCAAGGTTCTCCCAGGAAAGATCATACGACAGCCTACTACGATGACAAACTTTGAAGGAAACCAAACCAACACGTACGGGTATGTCAATCAGAATTTATCTATGGGGCCCGTCCAGTCAAAGGTGAAGTTCGAAGTCATATAAAAGGAGCCGTACTACCATATGATACTGGGGAGACCTCGGCTTCATGACAATAGGATTGTCCCTTCGACGTATCATCAGTGCCTGAAGACTGTGCTGAATAAAGAATTCGTTCGTATTCCTGCATCGTTGTCTCCTTACACACCGATATATGGAGTGGAATTGTTTGAACCAGGGGAAGCTCCGCGGAAAGAATCAGACAAAGTTTATTGCATCCCACTCCCCACGTGGGAGTCAATCCAAGGGGAGGACCAACTTGCGTCATTGAGGGCTAAGCCTCACGATGCATTTTTGCTGACAAGGCGTTCTTCCGGTGAAGCAGCGACCCACGTTCTTATCAAGAGGGAGCGAACTTTTGTGGCAAGCCGTGATCAGGAAGGGAAAACTGTGTACCGACGCTGCTGTTAGCAATTAGCAGGGGATATTGTCACCCAGTCTCTCCGCCCAATGGAATGCTACAACAGCGACGAACCACAGGAAGAGGTGCTGGATCCATCATTTCAACTTTGTCCACGGATGAGCGCACGAAGCTTGTACAACTTCTCAAAGAATACCAGGACATATTCGCTTGGACGTATGAAGAAATTCCCGGTTTAGATGAAAAATTGGTCACCCATCATCAATATGTCATACCTGGATCCAAACCGGTCAAACACTTTCCGAGGAAATTCATACACGAGGTAGAAGAGCAAATCAAGACTGAATTCCCAGAATAATCTATTATCGCTCATATTCCATGGTCGAATCCACGACTGGTCCCATGGAATGCCAATAACAATTGCTCATATCCCATGGTCGAATCCACGACTGGTCCCATGGAATGGCAATAAACAATTGTTCTGATTCTATGATCGAATCCACAACTTGATCTCATAGAATAGCAAAAACTATATTATCTCATTACTCCGATTTCATGATCGAATCCACAACTGGTCTCATAAATGGTAATAGATAAATCTTAATTACTCCGATTATACGGTCGAATCTACGATCCCATGGAATGGTAATGCTCATTTTATTATTCTGAATTCGTAGTCGAATCCTCAGCTGATCTTATGAATTAATAATAAACATCTTATTGCTCAGTTTTGTGAATTATTCTCCATCGAATTCCACAATTAGTAATAAATAATCAACAATCGGGCGTCTGAGCTACCTCTAAGTAAGCCCCGATTCAAATGGTGAAGGTGTATTCAACGACGATACACTAACAGTCACCGCACGAACGAGTATTTCAAAAATACAACGAAACGATAAACCTATGCAAAATAGAGAAGAAAATAATAAATAATTAAAAGTATTGACCAGGGTGCTAGGATCACAGACACACGACCGACCGACTGTGTCGTGGTCAATCCCACGCCAGTTTTATATTTTTAATGCATTTTTATTATTTTCCATGATTTGATGAAAATTCTCTCATTTTATCAAATCTCCTTCGTCTCGAGGAAACTCCTCGGTTTCATGGTACTTCCATAAATCCATAAAAAATAATATAAAATTAAGGAAAGGAGTGTGGGGCGTGACCATTAGCCAACCGGACATGCCTTGGTCCCAACCGCCCCCACACCCCACGGTTCCTTATTATTTTATTATTATTATTATTATTATTATTATTATTTCTCCAATTTCATGAAAAACTCCTTGATTTCATGGTATTTTGCACAAATCATCATATGATAATAAATAAAATAAACTTATGAAAAACTTGTGGGATCGGGCCACTAGCCGGCCGGCCATGCCCTAGCCGGTCCCACACGCCCTTTATTTTATTATTATTTATCCTATTTTTCCTTGAATTCATCAAATTCCTTGATTTTATGGTATTTCTCTCAAATTAGGAAAATTCCCTCAAATCATCAAAAATACCTAAAAATATTAAAAAATTAGGGAAACTCGTGGGACCGGGCCCAAGCCGGCCGGCCACGCCTCCACGGTCCCACACGCCCTTGTTTTTATAATTTTAATATTTTTTGCTTCCCTGAACTCATGAAAACTCCTTCAATTCATGGAAACTCCCTAAATTCATCAAATTTCTCAAAATTCATGAATTTTTCATAAAATCATCAAAATATTATAAAATTAAGGAAAAGGCACCACGGGACCGTGGTCACGACCGACCGACCATGCCTTGACCACGGCGGTCCCACGCCTTCTCATTCCTTATTTTATAATTATTTTTCATCATCTCATGGTGTTTTCCTCAGTTTCGTCGAAACCCTAATTTTGGCATATTTTCTCGAATGGATGCTCAATTGCACGCCAGAAAATATCAAAATTCTCAGGACTGAGACGCGGACGCCTTGGGGACACGAGAACGCTATCTTGACCGACCAAGATTGGCTCTTTGGCTTACAGAAGCCGGTCCCATCAAGTTTCACAGTTTTGACCTAATTTGCACAATTGCTCGTATTAGGTCCAAAACTCTTCCAAACACTTTGGATTTTCATGAAGTGATCGTCAGGCGGTCACGTGACAACCCAGGGCCGGTTTCATGACTCCATGATCGGTCCCTCGCCTCGTCATAATCAATTAGGTTTTCTCGCCTAAGGCTCAGACGAGCATTTTGAATAAATGATTAAGTCAGCATTTAATCATTCTTCCACCAAAAAATCGTCAACTCTTCAGGATTTCTTCGTATTTGCTCACGTGAGCATATGGACACTACATGGTTGATCCACGGTACCTTGTAGTCGCTCCCTCCTTCGTCCCATGGTTGAAATTCACGAGGTAGTGAGTGGAAAATCGACCAAGTTTTCACACGTTGAGCAACTGGTTTCAAACACGATCTCCACTTCCCCACTCCTTGATTCCATCAACTGTCACACTTCATGGGGTCATGGGGTCTAAAATTCCATCAATATAAATAAGTCTCTGAATCATGATTGAGGGATCAGCATCAACAATATCATCAATCTCACGTCTCATTGACAACACGAGATCATCAACTCATCAATTGAGCAACTACTCTCAATTGAGCAATTTCAATCATTCAGAGTTTATCATATTCAGAATTCACACACCCACAATCTTTGATTACCATTGATTCCACACATTTCCCAGCTTCCCTCCTACAGATCAACCCATCCTCTCTTGTGACCGAATTTACTCTGGAACGGTCATTGTCTTGATTTAGGCCGGAGTACTACAGATTGATCTCTCGAATCTAAAGCACCCCCTTTGCAGCGGTGCATCGATATGAGGTTAAACATTTCGCTTGGTTCGAGGAGTTTCCTCCGTACGGTCGTCTCCTCAATTCCGTAAAAACCAGCAAATCGTTTTTCCCCATCTACAGATTGGCGACCACAGTGGGAGATCATTCTCTCGGTTGCAATCTCAATTCGGCAGGATGGTCGGCTTAGGTATGGTTCATTTACCAATATGGGTTCAACACCCAAATCTAACATTGCAAGTCCCAGTGGTACTCCCAGCAAGTACTACTCCTATTAACGTTGCAGGATCTAGCGCTAACACCCATCCTCTGGCCAGCAATATCACGTCACATGTTACTATCACTCTTCCAAGCACTGGTGCTCCAGAGATCTCCCCTGCAAGTGACGACACTGGCGCCATCAAAAATCCACTCTTCGGTTGGTCCCCTGAAGAAACCAGAGGAAATCATCTTGATCTCATGAAGGTTCAGACTGACGTGTATGCAACACAGAAAGAGTTGTATGCTTTCTCAAAACTCTCACAGACAAGTTTGCGTCTGAACGAACTCAGCCTCAGCGCGAAAAAGGAGAAGCTAAAGAAACATCTTCAACTGCTGATCCTGAAATCTCTCCAATCCATGTTGTACAAGATGAAGAATTCCGCAAAGCTGCAGATGACTCTCCAGCAAAGGAACTTGCAGGCTTCATCGCTCGTGAGGACCTGAAATGTTTCATGGAGGATCGAGGAAAAGACAAAGCATCATCTGTTCATCATTATCAACCTTCATACCCTGTTGCTACGCAAATAATTTCTTTCCCGAAAGGCTACACTTCCCCAACATTCGCACTATATAATGGAACATAGAGCGCTCGAGAACACGTCTCTCGATCCCTGGAGGCACTAGGAGAGCATGAACAAAACGAAATGATCCCAATCTACAGAGCCTTTCTCTGCGACTCCAGACTCTCTCAGAACTTCATGAAGCATCCAAACGATCAGCGACTACTACACCTGCTTTGCTGAGCAAAGTCTACAAGGTCGAGGAACCTCGGAGCAGCCGACGCCTGATCAACAAACAATACAATGTCCAACCTTCCATGAACGTTATTGTTCAAGCAAAAGGAAAGATCCTGCTCAAACATGAGACATCCAACACCTCATCCTACAAAAGCATCAAGAAAGGATAACCAATCTTACACAAACCTCGATCCGGCATTAACGAACGGGGAGATGATCGGACATACTCAAACTTATCATGAAGCAGCGATCGAGTTACTAGAAGTCTGGGTTCAAGATGGTGCAATCAAATCGCTTCTCATCATAGGGAGCCAACTGAAGAAAAATGAAGAAACCCAGGTTGATCCACAATAGCTTCATCAAGGGACTGAAGGAGTACACAAGAGTCCTCGCCCAATCATAAGCTTTACACTCTCTCTGAAAAACCTATCAAAGAGGCAGTTCAATCCTGGTCGAATGTGAATTGCTCTATCTGTCGAAGGTACAAAGGAGAGACATGTTCACAACACTGAACACATCATGCCAAGAAGTCCATTCCGAAAATACTTCTTGAGCCTCCATCCACGGACCAAGAGGTGTACGACTGGGGACTGCTTACCACAGTCAATCTCAGACGAAACGAATTGGGAAGAACGTTGATCGATGCTGACACCGCCATCAACAACATTCCACTGAAAACCATCGGATCCACATGCATCACT
This sequence comes from Papaver somniferum, assembly GCF_003573695.1. Lineage (NCBI taxonomy): Eukaryota > Viridiplantae > Streptophyta > Magnoliopsida > Ranunculales > Papaveraceae > Papaver > Papaver somniferum. The sequence continues at coordinate 105,584,839 of NC_039358.1, forward strand.
CGACAAGAAGATACTCATGCTCCATCTCAATCAGAGACCTTGAAGGAGTGCTCATAAATACTTATGGCTACATCATTCTCAAAGTGAACATAAGTTCAACCTGGACTGAAACCAAGTTTCACATAATCAGGAAGATCCAGGATATGACACGTCCTTTAGAAGAGCGTGGATCGAAGCTGAAAAGATGGGTACTTACAAAGCGCCTTTGGTTACATATCTCTCCAACAAAGAATATTTTGATCCAGAAAATTTTCCGGACATTCCATCATCAGAGCACTTGGAGGAATTTCGAACTTTGACGAGATTGAAGCAAGAACCTACAAAAGATGCATAGAAATTCATCAAGAGGTTCCACACTCAGGAAAGTATCATTTCTCCCGTGTCTACGTCATTTATTTCCACGCATGCTATGTAGCATGGGGATTTAATTCTGCTAGCAACTCTGCAAGACGTTATGAATTGTAACTTCACCGCATTAGTATTTTACCAAGTGGTTGAATCTGACATTTATATGAATCGATTACTGAGACGTTCATTGCTGAGATGATGTCCAAACATGACAAAGAACACTTTGGGAGTTTCTACATAGCCTTGCAGGAGCATCCATGTGTGCCACAAAATTAGAAAGCTCTGACTTCTGCACAAGTGTTGAATCCCACTGTTGCAACGAAAGGAATGCTGAATCAACAGAAGAAAGTTGGGGCCCAGACGATCAAACCTAAGACATGCTCAAGGGGTATGACGCTTCAACGCTCAATCATCTAAGAAACCATCAAAATTGTACTCCCAATCAAAGAGTATACCTTCGATAATGGCGCCTCTGGCTTCAACACAAATATCTTGAAACTGATTCAACACCAGCACGACACTACATTCGATAAGTCTTTATTATCTCATTATAAGACTTCTGAAGCAGATGCAACATCATTCACACATGAATGTTACCAACTCCTGCAACATACACTGGGAAACCTGAGGTGATTCCATGAAACTTCATCGACGAGACTTCTCTACATCACAAAACCCTACATGACTGAGGAACTTGTTCCCTTCACCGATCTAGAAAAGAGATTTCTGCTGCTATCTTCCACAACAACGTGGATTCACCTACAAAGGCGCTTCACGATACAGTCATGCTTTCAAGAGAACTCAGGTTGAACTCCCAGTATATCGGATTCTCAACTCACTAACTAGTTCGTGAACGTAAAAGGCTCACTGGATGAAGGAACAAAAATTATATCTATAATCATAGTTCTATCCTTTTCGGTCTTTAGAGCGACTTCAACCATGGTATCAACATCAACAATAATATCTAGAGGAACACCATCCATGATCTTAGCATCGACAAGGATATCTGGAGCATAATAATTCATGGTCTCAGCACCAACAACGGTCTCAGGAGAAACATCCTCATGACAAGGCTCCATCAACTAACCATTCTCTGAAGTATTGCTCGAGGAAACGGACTTCTCGAAGCACTAATGATTCATATCAAGGAGTGTAGACATGAAATATGCTCACATGAAAGTCTTTCTGAAGATTGCACGATGGGCGGGCACAACACCAAAGTCTTCTACATGATGTTCTCATCACCTCTACAAATGAGATACAACATACTTCAGCAAATGGGTTTACAAAAACGTACCAATGAGTGAGGAATGAGACGATACTTCCTCAACAAAAGATGTTCGTCTATGTCTCTTATACAACCTACCAAAAGGGCGCATCAATCGGACGTACGAGCTGAAAGATATAGCCTTTACCGTCAGGTCGGGTCAAGCATCAAATTCCGACGTCGTATGAGGTTCCTACATCTTAGAGCGTACAATATGCAAGCAGCAATTCTTAGACGGTATTCATGACTTCCACAGTCGATCGGTGTCCACCAGGTCTTTCCACTAAGTACTTCATCAAGGTACCTCCAACTTCGACCATCTAGGTCTTTACATCAATTTTTTTACCTGGGTCCTCTATCCAAGTCTTGCCAGAAGAAGAGAAAACGAAGAGGAGAGATCTAACCAAAATACCAAAATACTGGGACTGTCGATCCACTGATCATGACGACCAGTTTCACAGTCCAAGACTCGTGGCACCAGACTCTCATGTGCTAATCATTCATCATAAAAGTAATGCTACCATCGGGACATGAAACCGTGGTCATTACATGGTCCCATGACCAGGGTTTCAGAAGCGATGTTTCTACGACTGACAGAAGCAAGATGGCGCTGCAAGCACCATGATCATGTATCAATCAAGGGGTCCTGATCTCAAACAAATCAACGACATTAAAATCCTTCACCAACCGTTCAAGACACAAGCGAATGGTCTAAGAACACAACATGAGTGTTTTACAGCAAGCTCGGCTGAGATGATTTTACACTGTCCTGTACAAACCGACGAGCTGGGAGAAATTGGTGAAGAATCGAGGGATGAGTCATATACCATTCTCTTTGTATGAAGGTCCTCTACAACATATCCAAGATTCAAATCAATTGGAGAAACGAGCAAAGAGTTGTGGACAAAACATTGGACCACATGCCAGCTGAAGATTTTCTGAAGGTCTCCTGGAAGTTTACTGTTTCGTCGATTTCACATCCTAAACATGCTCGGAACTCAAAAGGATTCTTTGCAAAAGTCTGGAAATTTCCTGGGCATGAGGATACATGGGTCGACCGCGAAAATCCGACATCGGACGAAGATTCTACAACAATTTCAACGAAGACCTAACTTCTGAATTTTCTGATGAAGAAATTCTTCATTCATCCAATCATGAGCTATACCATCAACACAAAGCCGAACTTCAGCTTCAGCCGATAGTCTCACTTGCTGAAGTCGGCGGTGCTTCTGCTAATGAGGGTCGACTCTCGGATGATTTAGAGACATATAATATGTCAGCTTCCAGCGTCTCTGAAAGGTTGATTTTCCTCAGTATGAGCATCCGCAGAAGTCTTCATCTTTGACTTAATATTTTTGGAGCGCTCCACGGAAGATCCCGAAGAGTGGTTGTAACCAGAAGTCACCACTATCTGAGGCGCAAGGCATGGATTCATGGATATACCAATAACAAACACGCGACAAAAATGGTAATCCTCAACTCTTACTTATTTACGGTTTCAAGAACCTAGTGATAATAACGTAAAATCCTCGAAAAACTTGCTCGCTTCTTCAAACTTGCCAAGACGAGCAAAATTCATTATTTAAAGTCAACACCTGACTTTGCGTGAAACTATGAATAATTCACATAACCTTTCATGTGAACATTCACTGATTTTCTACATGTGTGCATACACTATAAAATCGCAAAACTCATACATACATTATTTTCATCACATATACAATTGCTTACTTTCAGCAATTGCTCAAAAATCATGACTTGATTTTCATAAAGCCGTGAACAACCCACGTAAATTTTTACCATGTGAACACTCACTGATCTTCAAAAATTGTATAGACGTCCATTCTACAATTGTGAAAACTCACATATAGATATTATTTCACCATGTATAATTGTCTACTTTCAACAGTTGTTCAAAATCAAAACATTGATTCTACAAAATATATATATTCAACGTGAAACTCACGTAAATTTGAAAAATTTATCTATATATTTTGCTCCCTCGCACGAGCATCTGTCTTCGAAGCGAGAGTATATTTTCAAAGATTTCTGAAAGATCGAGATAAAAATTTTCATGAAGGCTCATACACAAAATTTTATTACTAACAAACGCACGTCTATCAAAAAAAAAAAAAACTTTTCTCTCGTACGAGCATCCACCTTGAAACGAGAGTTTATTCCACTTTGTGAAATCTCACATATTTAAAATATAGAATTCCGGTTTTCGTGAAAGCTCATAGATGAATTTTATATCATTAGACTCAGGTCTATTTTGTTTGTTCCTTAAACTAACGAACGAACGAGCGTCTATTCATAAAACAAGGATTTGTTTTCATGGGCCCATCCCGCGAATCCTAAAACGACCAAGGCCCTGTCGTCCAAATCAGCGGTTCAACGCCAATCTATGTTCATCAAACGACGCTCCAATCATGACATTGAAGCCTTCATCAAGTCGTGGTTTGCTCATACTCTCTAAATCCGGTAACGTCTCAACTTACGACTAAGTTCAATTACTTGTATTATTATTTATGACCGGAAAATCACCATTTAATACTGACTGAGGAACATAGCTTTCCTCAATAAGCAGGGGACTTAATGTAGATGGTGGATTTTCGACAAGGACTAAAATCGTAAACTCATAATTAGACGAAGCTCTGATCCAGCAATCAGACGTGAGTATCGAGACACGGGTCTCTCATCGAATTCTCAACGGAGAGTACTTTCTCTCAGAGTACATGTAGATATGTAGTCTCACGACTGGACAACGGCATATCTCATGAATATTGAACACTTTCAGTGATTATTTATATATAGTATCACGATATGGACGGCTCCTAGACAGCTTGCTCTGCTAGTATAGAGCGATAACGTCTTCAGGAACAAACAACGAGTTTACCCTGACTATATAAAGGATGTGACTTACCGACAAGCTCATATCGGGATAATTAATGCTCCTAGACAGCTTGCTCTGCTAGTATAGAGCCACAAAATTAATTTTCCTAATTAAGATTAATTCTGCCGTGACATTCACTACTGAATTCCCAGAATAATCAATTATCGCTCTTATTCCATGGTGGAATCCACGACTGGTCCCAAGGAATGGCAATAACAATTTCTCCTATTCCATGGTCGAATCCACGACTGGTCCCATGGAATGGCAATAAACAATTATTTTGATTATATGATCGAATCCACAACTTGATCTCATTGAATAACAATAACTATATTATCTCATTACTCTGATTTCATGATCGAATCCACAACTGGTCTCATAAATGGTAATAGATTAAGGAAAGGAGTGTGGGGCGTGACCATTGGCCAACCGGCCATGCCTTGGTCCCAACCGGCCCCACACCCCACGGTTCCTTATTATTTTATTATTATTATTATTTCTCTAATTTCATGAAAACACTCCTTGATTTCATGGTATTTTGCAAAAATCATCATATGATAATAAATAAAATAAAATTATGAAAAACTTGTGGGATCGGGCCACTAGCCGGACGGCCATGCCCTATCCGGTCCCACACGCCCTTTGCTTTATTATTTTATTATTATTTATCCTATTTTTCCTTGATTTTATGGTATTTCTCTCAAATTAGGAAAATTCCCTCAAATCATCAAAAATACCTATAAATATTAAAAAATTAGGGAAACTCGTGGGACCGGGCCCTAGCCGGCCGGCCGCGCCTCACGGTCTCACACGCCCTTATTTTTATTAATTTAATATTTTTTGCTTCCCTGAACTCATGAAAACTCCTTCAATTCATGGAAACTCCCTAAATTCATCAAATTTCTCAAAATTCATGAATTTTTCATAAAATCATCAAAATATTATAAAATTAAGGAAAAGGCACCACGGAACCCTGGTCACGACCGACCGACCATGCCTTGACCACGGCGGTCCCACGCCTCCTCATTCCTTATTTTATAATTATTTTTCATCATCTAATGGTATTTTCCTCAATTTCGTCGAAACCCTAATTTTGGCATATTTTCTCGAATGGATGCTCAATTGCACGCCAGAAAATATCAAAATTCTCAGGACTGAGACGCGGACGCCTTGGGGACACGAGCACGCTATCTTGACCGACCAAGATTGGCTCTTTGGCTTACAGAAGCCGGTCCCATCAAGTTTCACAGTTTTGACCTAATTTGCACAATTGCTCGTATTAGGTCCAAAACTCTTCCAAACACTTTGGATTTTCGTGAAGTGATCGTCGGGCGGTCACGTGACAACCCAGGGCCGGTTTCATGACTCCATGGTCGGTCCCTCGCCTCGTCATAATCAATTAGGTTTTCTCGCCTAAGGCTCAGACGAGCATTTTAAATAAATGATTAAGCCAGCATTTAATCATTCTTCCACCAACAAATCGTCAAATCTTCAGGAGTTCTTCGTATTTGCTCACGTGAGCATATGGACACTACATGGTTGATCCACGATCCTATGTAGTCGCTCCCTCCTTCGTCCCATGGTTGAAATTCTGACGAACCATGAATTGATCATCAATTGATCAAATTAGGGTTTCTGAATCCAAGGATTATCATTCCAGATTCCAACCTTAATAATTTTACGACGACATCATGGTCATTAATTTTACTAATTATGCTGGGTTCAACGACCAGTATTCTAATTAATATTTTTGGTACGCTGCCAATAATCCATCATATGAGCAACACATGCTCAGACGATCAAATATTCAACAATTCATCACATGAGCAACACTTGCTCAGATGATAAATATTTGCTCAAACCAAGGGATATTGGTTCAACAATCAATATTCAACGATCCATCGAATGAGCAATACTTGCTCACTTCATCGTAAGAACTATACCTCTGTCTCATGACATGTTCAACTCATGAGTTTCAGAACATCATGTTCAACTCAGCAACTACATGGACTCATCGTCCCATCAAACCACGAAGTCAACAATTGACTAACAAACCACGAGACGTCAATCGTGTCACTTGGGGGGATATCACTTAGGGTTTTGGTCTTGCGGTCTACGGCACTGTGTTCAAACACACGATGGAATGTGAGCAAGTCGTGCAATCAGTTGAAGGAATTCATGAGGTAGTGGGTGGAAAATCGACCAAGTCTCCACACGTTGAGCAACTGGTTTCAAACACGATCTCCACTTCCCCACTCCTTGATTCCATCAACTGTCACACTTCATGGGGTCATGGTGTCTAAAATTCCAGCAATATAAATAAGTCTCTGAATCATGATTGAGGGATCAGCATCAACAGTATCATTAATCTCACGTCTCATCGACAACACGAGATCATCAACTCATCAATTGAGCAACTACTCTCAATTGAGCAATTTCAATCATTCATAGTTTATCAGATTCAGAATTCACACACCCACAATATTTGATTACCATTGATTCCACACATTTCCTATCTTCCATCCTACAGATCAACCCATCCTCTCTTGTGACCGAATTTACTATGGAACGGTCATTGTCTTGATTTAGGCCGGGGTACTACAGATTGATCTCTCGAATCTAAAGCACCCCCTTTGCAGCGGTGCATCTGTGTGAGGTTTAACATTTTGCTCGGTTCGAGGAGTTTCCTCCGTATGGTCGTCTCCTTTATTCTGTAAAAACCAGCAAATCATTTTTCCCCATCTACACGCTGAGATTATGATACAGCCTTAATAGAAGATTTATTTGTAACATAAATAAAAACCCTTGTTCAAACAAGCAAGCAAGAGGAGGAAGACCTTGAACTCAGCTGCCACTGAGTACAAGGAGAAAATGTTCACAAATTATGAGAAAATACTCGTAAAAAAAAGGTTAAAAAGGGAGATTCAGTCATCAAGGAGATCGACCGTGTCTTCACCATCGCTGGAGTCTACTTCAACATCATCATCGCGGACCGCCGCTGCTTCTTCCTTTGGATCTTCCTCGGCTTCCCCTTCGAATATTTCTGCAGTAACCTTCTTCAATTCAACATCCTCGGTATGGATAGCTTCCATATCTGCCTCAAGGGCCACGGCGGCGTTGGAAATTGTGCTGACAACCTTTGGGCGCTCGGGATCATCCGTATCAGAATCAAGGATTATCACGCCATTTTGGATCACATAATCACACTTATCTTCATTCTGAGGGCATTCACGTTCAAATCTTCGCCTCTTCAGCCGTGCCGTAAACCTCTAAGCCCTCGCGCTACCGATGATAACAACGCTTCATCGTGTCTCCTTTTTTTTTCTTCTTCGATTGAAGCCAAGAGAGTTTGAATGCGTTTTCGAGCGATGTGCAGATGCATAATTGACATGCCCTGTATAGCATAGCCAGCCTCGCGAAGTGGAAGATCAATTTTATCCATCACCATCTCGAACGCGTCAGCCTCAGGTTTGTTGACTTCAAAGCTTCTTTCCGGAGAGGTACCAGAGTAGCCATCACCAGCAGCCTCCATGAGATTCTGCAGGAAGAGGTTATGATTGTATCAATATGGATATATGCATAAAAAATAATCATCATGATCAATCAGAAGATCTGATAGACCTGGAGAAATACCTGGAATAGAGGAGATAGCGGTTTTACGATGGGAGGAGTTTCAGAGCTTTCTTTATATTTCACAAGTTAAAAAGATCCCGAGAATAAAAGGAGTCTCCACTTGCCGTCTGCAAAGGCTACGGATGCGGCATAACGATCAATGGATGATTATCAAATATTTGAGGGCAGTTACCGTGCAGTAAAAGAAAATGCATCTCGCCCAAGGAACAAGCCAGACTCCATCCTGGTAACACGCGCTGAAACCTCTTTTGTGAATTTCTAATGCCTATCCCACAATAATGTAACCATTATGCGCTAGGCAGGGGACTTAATGTTGATAGTGGATTTTAGTTCAGGGCTAAAATTGTAAAAAACAGATTTAGTGTGCCGACATCCTGCAAAGGGTAAAGCCGTGATGAGTACCTCTTCACTTCATTTATTTGAAGCAATTCAATAAATACATAAAATTCACCCAGAATGGTCCATATAGCAACAATCCCGAATATTCTGTGAATTTTTAGCATTATTAATTAATGCATGATTAGCCCAGTATTTCATGTGTTGTTCCTAGCCGAACTCTCATTACTAGCATGACATGACGACTGAGTGTTCACTCTCAGTAGAGTAGCATGAATCTCCGTGCCAATATTGAGACATGCATGGAATACCCACACATGCTACACCACCATCTGACAGAGAGAGTCTCGCATCGACGCGCTTTGGTTAGCCCGATCGAGCATGCTTAATTTCCTTAAGGGAAATCTAGACTGTCCAAATCAGTCTCAGAAACGATCGCGATCACACAAGTTGGTCACGCAATTTAACAAGCCTAGCCAAACCCTGGCAAGAGTAGGCGAGCATCGTGATGACCACCGGCGGGCCCACTTATGCCCTAGCCGGTCGAACATCACACGAACTCCTCCTAGCACGTCAAACGCCAGCCCTAAAATAGGGTGGTTGCGCTACTTTGGAAGAAGCTCGACGAGCTTAGACTGTTCAAGGCAGTCTTAAAGTCATCACGACCGTCCAACTTCACCAGCCTGGTTGGACAACTTTGATCATCCCACGATTGATCAGTGAAGCGCTAATGCACGGATTAGAGGGCCCACACCTCACCCCCTGATCGCGACCTATCCCTAGAGCAATTAATACTTGCTCGAAGTGAGGCTGGCGTGATGCTTAAAGAGTCGTGGGAACTCCACTAGCGTCTTAAGTCGATCACAACCATCCAACTTCGCCTGCATATTTGGATGGCTTAGATCGCGCCTAGGGCCATCAAACAAGTACACATATGTTCGCCGTCGGCCCAACATGGCCCCCACACGGTCGGTCTCCCCAAAGAAAGAGCATAACCTGCCAAACCGTTTGGCCGAAGTCATGCGTGCGTGACTGCTTCAAAACCCTAATTAGGGTTTGCGACATTGCATAACTGCCGCAGTTTGATCACGACCATCCATCTTCGCCAGCTTGGATGGAGGGTGTAGATATAGATTAAGGAGGTCCAGAGAGTACCAACATGATCATCATGGGCCCACCTATACGTGTAACTGATCATCCTAGGCCAACCATGGCCGAGCGCCTCGAAACGCACGCCCAAAAGTGGTATGTCGCGCAGCTTCCAAATCCTTTGCGGCAATGGATTTCTGCCGCAAACCGATCTCAACCACTCACCTTTGCCGGTCAAATTGTATGCTAGCATTGTATGCTACTTCTTGTGGGTCCCACGATCCACTCATTTGAGACATCAAGCATGTCACAAACTGGGGCATACTTACTGGGGTATTGGTCTGGCGGTTTACAGCGTGCAGCGTGCAACACGCCATTACAAGAACGTGTCAGGGAAAGACGGACGATTAATAGTGATAAGGAAAGTGGGCAAAGACGTGATCGTGTAACACTTCTACACGACTCCACTACTCCATCACTTCACTTCCTCCACTTCTTATGAGATGAGGGTTGCGCTCAATGACTTGTATAAATAGGTTCCTCAACCTATTTCCAAAAACACAAGATACAAGCACAGAAAAACCAAGTGTTGTCACAGTATCCAGAAAACACCATAGCTGACAGCTTACATTGTGAAAGCCAGTTCAACATTCTGATACAATTCATAAAGCCAACACCTTCACAATCTCAACACCTTCTTCGCTCCCCTCCCTAAGATCAACCCCATCTCCTTCACTTTGCGACCGAAGCAAGTCTGGAACGACCATTTCTTGGTTTAGGTCGGAATTGTATAGATTTATCTCTCGAATCAAAAGCACTCCCATGCAATGCATTTGTTTAGGGTTTAGATTTATTTCTCATCCACACACACCCAAAATTACCAAAACCAACAGAAATAGTTTTCACCCATAAACAACGACATGTTCTCCTTCATGGATGGATATAGCAGCTACAATCAGATAAGGATGTATTAGCATGACGCAAGTAAGACAACTTTCCGAACTACTCTTGGAAATTTTTACTATACTGTAATGCCTTTTGGTTTGAAGAATGCCGGTGCAACGTATCAACGCGCTATGACGGCAATCTTCCATGACATGATGCACAAGCAAGTAGAAGACTACGTGGATGACATAGTAGTCAAATCAAAAGCTCGGGCGGACCACACAGGAGTCCTACGACAAGTATTCGAAAGGTGCCGAGAATACAAATTGAAGATGAATCCTTTGAAATGCGCTTTCGGCGTCTCGTCAGGCAAATTTCTGGGATTCCAGGTAACTGCTAAGGGGATCAAAGTGGACCCATCCAAGACTCAGGCTATCCTCACGATGACGCCACCGTGAATGAGCTCCAAAGTTTCATGGGCAAGGGGAACTACATTCGACGTTTTATACCTGGTTTGGCCCAGCTCGTTGCTTCATTCACCCCCTTACTGAAGAAAGGAACAAGTTTCGTTTGGACTGCAATACAACAGGAAGCGTTTCGGAAGATTCAACGAATATTGTCATCTCCGGCCATCATGAAGTCTCCCATCCAAGGAAGACCGCTATGTCTCTACACTTCTTTCAGTGATGCCGTCGTCGGGGCTCTGCTCGCTCAAGAGGATGACGAGGGAATCGAACATCCTATATACTATTTCAGTCGAATATTGAGATATGTTGAACTCAGATATCCCAAGGCGGAAAAATCATGCTTATCCCTAATTCATTCCATTCATAAGTTCAGACATTACCTGCTATCCAACAAGGTGGTGCTCATATCTAAATCTGATCCTGCGAAGTTTCTGCTTTCAAAACCGGTCTTGATGGGAAGGTCGTCCGAGTGGCTTCTCCAAATGTCAGAGTTAGACATAACGTATGCATCACCTAGAGCTATCAAAGGACAAGGAGTTGCAGACTTACTAGCAACATTCCCTGGAGAAGGCACTACTGCACTACGCGAGGACCTTCCTAGAGAATTTCCAGACATCTCCGTTGTCGAAGAAAAAGCGTGGATATTATATTTTGATGGCTCTGACACCCCTATCAATAACACTGGAGGGGTTGGTGTAGTCTTATTGTCTCCAACCGGTGAAGTCTCCTCGCACTCCTTCAAACTGGACTTTCAATGCACTAACAATTCAGCAGAGTATGAAGCCTTCCTCATAGGGCTGTCATTAGCAAGCAAGCATGGGCCACCCGTCTGGAAATAAGATGTGACTCTAGGTTACTAACTAATCAAATGAATGGAGTATATGCGTTGAAGGAGTTCACACTGGCTCCGTACCGATCGGAGGCGCAAAGGTTACTAAACTACTTTGCTGACGCAACCATAACCCATGTTGGTCGCAACAACAACAGACATGCCGATTGTTTATCCACGCTGGCATCCAAGTTGGAGTTTGAAGGTTTAGAAGAAACCTTGACTGTGAAGAGGAGAACGGTAGAATCAGCGTGGCTTTCACAATGTAAATACATTGGAACATACGATTGGCGAACTCCGATCATTCAGGTGCTCAGCGGCTCACTTTCTCAAGGAAAGGTCAGTCTCAAAACCTTGCAGAACTTCTTCATGCTTCATGGTATGCTATATCATCGAAACCCGGATGGTTCCTTATCAAGATATCTTGGAGATGAAGAATCTCAGCTGCAACTTAACCGTGTTCACCATGAAATTTGCGGACAAACGTTGGTGGTAACGCTCTATTGTCGTCTTCAACGCCTGGGCTATTACTGGCTAGAAATGGAAACTCAATCTCGTTTACTTCAAAAGTCTTGCTCTAATTGTCAAATGCCGCCGCATCAATTGGAGGTTTTCAGCGTGAGTCATGCTGGGTACTGGAGAGAACCGTATATTAGCTATCTTTATGATGGAATAACTCCTGCTTATCAAAGGGATGCCATCAGGATGAAGCAAAAGTCGAAGCGATTCGTATTTCATGAAGGGACCTTGTGTCGTAAAAGTTTTGGAGGAAATCTGTTACGGTGCCTGACCGAGTTAGAGATCCCAATTATGTTGAAAGAAATGCATGAAGGGGAACATCAAGGGAAGAGGAAACTGTTTCTCCAGATACACGAGAAATACTATTGGCCGACCCTGGAGGACGATGCAGCTGCATTTGTTCAAAGATGCCACAAATGTCAAATTCATGGGAACCTCGTTCACGCACCTTCCGCCCTTTACACTCGATAAGAAGTCCATGGCCATTTTATAGCTGAAGACTTGACATTATTGGAAAGATCAATCCGCCGTCATCAAAGCAGCACGAGTACATCATAACTGCGACAGAATATATTACCAAATGGGTTGAAGCCATTCCTCTACGAGGGACTACATGAGCAACGATTGCGGCTTTCATTAAAGAGTACATCATTTGTCGGTTTAGCGTACCTAAACATATCATCACCGATAATGGCACTCCTTTCGCCAACAAACAAGTACGAGAGTTGCTTGAGGGATACGGAATTAAACAAGTCTTCTCCACCATTTATTACCCCTAGGGAAATGGACAAGCTGAGAGCACCAACAAAACACTAATTCGGATTCTCAGTCGAACAGTGCATGACAATCCCAGAGAATGGCACGAACAACTACCGATGGCGCTATGGGCGTATCGAACATCACCTAGAAGTTCTATTGGAGTTTCTCCATATTCGCTTGTTTACGGCGCAGACACGATCTTCCCAGCAGAAATCAAGATCCCGTCAAGTGGAGTCTACTGGAATGAAGCTGAAGCGTTGAGCTCCAGGATCGCCGAGTTAGACACTCTAGAATCCATAAGAGGTAAAGCGGAGGAACGTGCTCAGGTATACAGAAATAAGATCTCCAGGGCATATGACAAGACTGTAAGGCCGCGTGTTCTTAAAGAAGAAGATTTAGTCTTAAAGACGGCCAAGCACATTCAGCAAGACATGTCTGCACCAAAGTTCTCTCCAAAATGGGAAGGTCCTTATGTGGTTACCAAGGTTACATTACCGGCTAATACAAGATCGTTAAGGTGGATGGAGACAAGTTAGAAGCAGTCATCAATGGAAAATGGCTCAAGGCATATCATGCTTGATCATCATCGTACCATTGTCTCATGACATGGCAATACAGGCATTCTTTTTTCATTACACATCTAAATTATAAATTTATTAAAAAATACATTAATGAAAAACTCCTTCCACCTACCCAAAAAAAAATCAATGCAATTCATTTCTCAAAAGTGTTCAAAAAAAAAGAAAGAGGTGACATGAGCGTCATTGACAATAAGAGAATGCAGCCTAGAATAGGTCATCCAACAGATTATAGTTCCTTGAGAGCATCATCTTCAACCTAGTTTGGTATCTCTCTGTTCTATTCTTCAAGTTTTGGATTGCCTGCTCCACCTTCTCTGATTTTGCAGCCAGAGCCTTCTCTTCCTCCAAGATAGCTTTCGCAGCAGGAACTACATTCACGAGGATACCAGCTCGATCAACCTTGATAATGTCAAGACGCTGCCGCAACCAGCCCACGTTGAACTCCATGGATTCGCAGGTAGACACCATGTTCTCTCACTTTTCGAGGTTTGATTCAGTAAAGTTGCGGATAGATATATTCTCCATCTGAGCAATCATGGGAAGAAGGAAGTTTACCGTGGTAACCAAAGCAGATGAACAATGTCGAACTACATTCCTGGTTGAAATATGTCCATACTTTTTCCATACTTTTGTGTATAAAGTCACAAACTCCTTCCACACTAAGAATTCACCGAAAGTTCGGTAACTGGAAGATAGACATCTCATGTGGATATCGAATGAAAGGCCTGCGTTGGGATATTCATGAGATGAGATGCCCAGATCAACATCTTCAAGATCCGCGGGGGTAGGCGTGTTTGAGTTTGAAGGCAGGGGACTGTTTAAGTCGTCATCATCGATCATTGTCACACATGTTCCAGTAGGATATCCCTGTGAAAGGGGAGGTTTATTCACCTGATCATGAAGAACAAACAATTGTTCAGAAAAGTAAAATAAAGGAAAAAGTAGCATCGTTGAAATCAAGAAATGGCTCGGAATCATACCTCGGGTTCAAGTCGTGAACGTTTAGCAGAGCCTGGAATGTATGAAGAGGACAATCCATTGTTGTTTGACATGATGAAAAGATGGAGTTCCTGCAGAACCTTGTCACAAAAAGATAAAGGGTGGTTCTAAATCCCTGTGTGCGCATATATATGGAGGAAACCCTAAAGGAAGACCGAATCGGCTGCAGCGAGGGTTATCCGATGAATAAGGATTCAACCGACCAAGTCGTGCTTTCTTCCAAACCCTAATCAAAGTTGGAAAGGTCGTTGGGTATCTAAAAGAGAATGATTTGACCAGCTCCGGGACGTTTAAGGCATAAGGTGATATTCATCTCTACGGTAAATATTTATTTATTCACTTTATCTTAATCGTTCTAATATTCGAACTGTCACCATCTAATGCCTACCCGCAATAGTGCAACTATTACGTGTTAGGCAGGGAACTTAATGTTGATGGTGGATTTTAGTTCATGGCTAAAATTGTAAAACTAAATATAATGCGCTGACGTCCTGCAAAGGGTAAATCCGTTTGATAAGTGATGAGTACCTCCTCACTTTATTAGAAGCAATTCAATAAATACACAGAATTCACCCAGAATGGTGCATGCAACAACAATCCCAAGTATTCTGTGAATTTTAGCATTATTAATTAATGTATGATTTGCCTAGTGTTTCCTGTGTTGTTCCTAGCCGAACTCTCATTGTTAGCATGACATGACGACTGAGTGTTCACTCTCAGCAGAGTAACATGAATATCCAAGTGCCAATTTTGAGACATGTACGAAATACCCGTACAGGCTACATCACTCTCTGACAAAAGAGAATTCCGAATCGATGCACTCTCAGCTTGATCGAACGTATTTGATTTCCTTAAGGAAAATCTGGACTGTCCATATCAGTCTCAGAAATGATCGCAGCCACACAAGTTGGTCGCGCAATTTAACAAGCCTAGCCAAAACTTGGCAAGAATGGGCGATTGACGTGATGACTACCGGCGGGCCCACTTGTTCCCTAGCCGGTCGAACATCACACACCACCTCCCAGCAACGCCAAACGCCAACCCTAAGTAGGGTGGCCGTACTGCTTTGTAGAGGTTCGATCGAACATAGACTGTCCAGGGCAGTCTTAAAACCATCGCAACCGTCCAACTTCGCCAGCCTGGTTAGACGGATTAGATCATCCCGCGAATGATCAGGGAAACGCTAACGCACATGTTGGTGGGCCCACTCTATCCCTACCCGGTCGGCCTTCTCACGGCAATGCCATGGAGAAATGAATGTTTGCTCGAAACATGGCTGGAGTGATGCTTTAAAAGGGTCGCGGAAATTCCACTAGTGTCTTAAAACGATCATAACCATCCAACTTAGCCAGCATATTTGGATAGCTTAGATCGTGCTTAGGACCATCATGGAGGTGCACATATGTTCACCGTCAGCACAACATGGGCCCCACATGGTCGGTCTCCCCAAAGGAGAATCTTAGCTTGCCAGACCGTTTGACCAAAGTCATACGTGCGTGACTATTAAAAAACCCTAATTAGGGTTTGAGGCAATGCATATCTTTCGTTGTTCGATCTCGTCCATCCATCTTCGCCAGCCTAAACGGAGGGTGTAGATATAGACTCAAGAGGTCCCAAGGATGTAGACATGATCACCATGGTCCCACCTGTGCGTGTGACCGGCCGGCCTAGGCAGACTAGGACTCGGCAACATCGAAACGCACGCCCAAAGGTGGCATGTCACGCGAATTCCAAATCCTTTGCGGAAATGGATTTCTGTCGCAAATCGATCACGACCACTCATATTTTCCAGTCAAATTGAGTGGCCTAGATCGAGCCTTCATGAGACAAAGTGGTATAGACATGCACACCGGCAGGCCGTCTATACGCATGCCCGGTCGGTCCCACCAAAAATAATGTCCATGCTTGAATTCGGTCAAGCCAAAGAGTGATGCTTGCGCAACTCTTAAAACCCTAAAATTCCATCAACGGTCGCAGATCTATGTCGTAAACCATCTCGTCCGTCCAGCTTTGACAGCTTGGTCAGACGTCCTAGGTTAAAAGCTAGACGACCAATGAAGCATCTCGATGATCACCGTCCGCCACTCTTCCACATGGAGTGATCAATCAGGGAATGGCTTGCCCATGCAGCCTCCACACGATCACTCGAAGATGGTTGGACGTGATATTATTTTAAGACGCTTAATTAGAGACTTATTTGGTTAAGCTTTAAAACATCGATGCTTCATACATATTGATTTTTATAGATGCATTACATGCATCGAGCATATACGATATTTCATGAATATCGATTTCTTAAATCACATAGTGTAGATGGGGCAAAACGATTTGCTGGTTTTTAAGGAATTGAGGAGACGACTGTACGGAGGAGACTCCTCGAACCGAGCGAAATGTTAAACCTCACACAGATGCACCGCTGCAAAGGGGGTTCTTTAGATTCGAGAGTGAAATCTGTAGTACTCCGGCCTAAATCAAGACAATGACCGTTCCAGAGTAAATTCGGTCACAAGAGAGGATTGGTTGATCTGTAGGAGGGAAGCTGGGAAATATGTGGAATCAATGGTAATCAAAGATTGTGGGTGTGTGAATTATGAATATGATAAGCTCTAAATGATTGAAATTGCTCAATTGATGAGTTGATGATCTCGTGTTGTCGATGAGACGTGAGATTGATGATATTGTTGATGCTGATGATTCAATCATGATTCAGAGACTTATTTATATTGCTGGAATTGTAGACACCATGATTCCATGAAGTGTGACAGTTGATGGAATCAAGGAGTGGGGAAGTAGAGATCGTGTTTGAAACCAGTTGCTCAACGTGTAGAGACTTGGTCGATTTTCCACCCACTTCCTCGTGAATTCCTTCAACTGATTGCACGACTTGCTCACATTCCATCGTGTGTTTGAACACACCTACCATAGACCGCCAGACCAAAACCTTAAGTGATATCCCCCAAGTGACACGATTGACGTCTCGTGGTTTTTTAGTCAATTGATGACTTCGTGGTTTGATGGGACAATGAGTCCATGTAGTCGTTGAGTTGATAATGATGTTCTGAAACTCATGAATTGAACATGTCATGAG
Organism: Papaver somniferum; assembly: GCF_003573695.1. Classification (NCBI taxonomy): domain Eukaryota; kingdom Viridiplantae; phylum Streptophyta; class Magnoliopsida; order Ranunculales; family Papaveraceae; genus Papaver; species Papaver somniferum. The sequence continues at coordinate 105,602,532 of NC_039358.1, forward strand.
ACAGAGGTATAGTTCTTACGATGAAGTGAGAAAGTATTGCTCATTCAATGGATCGTTGAATATTGATTGTTGAACCAATATTCCTTGGTTTGAGCAAATATTTATCATCTGAGCAAGTGTTGCTCATGCGATGAATTGTTGAATATTTGATCGTCTGAGCATGTGTTTCTCGTCTGATGGATTATTAGTAGCGTACCAAAAATATTAATTAGAATACTGGTCATTGAACCGAGCATAATTAATAAAATTAATAACCATGAGGTCGTCGCAAAATTATTAAGGTTAGAATCTGGAATGATGATCCTTGGATTCAGAAACCCTAATTTGATCAATTGATGATCAGTTCATGGTTCGTCAGAATTTCAACCATGGGACGAACGAGGGACCGACTACGTGGGACCGTGAATCAACCATGTAGTGTCCATATGCTCACGTGAGAAAATACGAAGAACTCCTGAAGAGTTGATGATTTATTGGTGGAAGAATGATTAAATGCTGGCTTAATCATTTATTCAAAAATGCTCGTCTGAGCCTTAGGTGAGAAAACCTAATTAATTATGACGAGGCGAGGGACCGACCATGGAGTCATGAAACCGGCCCTGGGTTGTCACGTGACCGCCTGACGATCACTTCATGAAAATCCAAAGTGTTTGGAAGAGTTTTGGACCTAATACGAGCAATTGTGCAAATTAGGTCAAAACTGTGAAAATTGATGGGACCGGCTTCTGTGAGCAAAAGAGCCAATATTGGTCGGTCAAGATAGTTTGCTCGTGTCCCCAAGGCGTCCGTGTCTTAGTCCTCAGAATTTTGATATTTTCTGGCGTGCAATTGAGCATCCATTCGAGAAAATATGCCAAAATTAGGGTTTCGATGAAACTGAGGAAAACACCATGAGATGATGAAAAATAATTATAAAATAAGGAATGAGGAGGCGTGGGACCGCCGTGGTCAAGGCATGGTCGGTCGGTCGTGACCACGGTCCCGTGGTGCCTTTTCCTTAATTCTATAATATTTTGATGATTTTATGAAAAATTCATAAATTTTGAGAAATTTGATGAATTTCGGGAGTTTCCGTGAATTGAAGGAGTTTTCATGAGTTCAGGGAAGCAAAAAATATTAAAATAATAAAAACAAGGGAGTGTGGGAACATGGAGGCATGGCCGGCTGGCTTGGGCCCGGTCCCACGAGTTTTCATAATTTTTAAATATTTTTTAGGTATTTTTGATGATTTGAGGGAATTTTTCCTAATTTGAGAGAAATACCATGAAATCAAGGAATTTGATGAATTCAAGGAAAACTAATAATAAAATAATAAAACAAAGGGGCGTATGGGACTGGCTAGGGCATGGCCGGCCGGCCAAGGCCCGGTCCCACAAGTTTTCATAATTTATTTTATTTGATTATTATTATTTGATGATTTGTGCAAAATACCATGAAATCAAGGAGTTTTTTCATGAAATTAGAGAAATAATAATAAAAATAAAATAATAAGGAACCGTGGGGTGTGGGGCCGGTTGGGACCAAGGCATGGCCGGTTGGCCAATGGTCACGCCCAACACTCCTTTCCTTAATTTTATATTATTTTTTTATGTATTTATGAAAGTACCATGAAGCCGAGGAGTTTCCTTGAGACGAAGGAGATCTGATAAAATGAGAGAATTTTCATCAAATCATGGAAAATAATAAAAATGCATTAAAAATATAAAACTGGCGTGGGATTGACCACGACACAGTCGGTCGGTCATGTGTTCGTGCTCCCAGCACCCTGGTCAATATTTTCAATTATTTATTATTTTCTTTTCTATTTTGCATAGGTTCATCGTTTCGTTGTATTTTTGAAATACTCGTTCGTGCGGTGACTGTTAGTGTATCATCGTTGAATACACCTTCACCATTTGAATCGGGGCTTACCTAGAGGTATCTCAGATGCCCGGTTGTTGATTATTTATTACTAATTGTGGAATTCAATGGAGAATAATTCACAAAACTGAGTAATAAGATGTTTATTATTAATTCATAGGATCGGCTGAGGATTCGACTACGAATTCATAATAATGAAGTGAGCATTACCATTCCATGGGATCGTAGATTCGACCATAGAATCGAAGTAATTAAGATTTATCTATTACCATTTATGAGACCAGTTGTGGATTCGATAATGAAATCAGAGTAATGAGATAATATAGTTATTGTTATTCTATGAGATCAAGCCGTGGATTCGATCATAGAATCAGAACAATTGTCATTCATATTCCATGGGACCAGTCGTGGATTCGACCATGGAATAGGAGCAATTAGGAATAATTAACTTTATGGCTCTATACTAGCAGAGCAAGCTGTCTAGGAGCATTAATTATCCCGATATGAGCTTGTCGGTAAGTCATATCCTTTATATAGTCAGGGTAAACTCGTTGTTTGTTCCTGAAGACGTTATCGCTCTATACTAGCATAGTAAGCTGTCTATGAGCCGTTCATCTCGTGATACTATATAGAAATAATCAATGAAAGTATTCAGTATTCATGAGATATGTCGTTGTCCAGTCGTGAGACTACATATCCACATGTACTCTTGAGAGAAAGTACTCTCCGTTGAGAATTCGATGAGAGACCCGTGTCTCGATTCTCACGTCTGATTGTTGAGTCAGAGCTTAGTATAATTATGAGTTTACGAAATTAGCCTTTGTCGAAAATCCACCATCTACACTAAGTCTCCTGCTTACTGAGGAAAGCCGTGTTCCTCAGTCAGTATTAAATGGTAATTTTCCGGCTATAAATAATAATTCCAGTAATTGAACTTAGTCGTAAGTTGAGATATTACCGGATTTAGAGAGCATGAGCAAACCACGACTTGATGAAGGCTTCAATGTCATGATTGGAGCGTCGTTTGATGAGCATAAATTGGTGTTGAACCGCTGGTTTGGACGACGAGTCCGTGGTCGGTTAGGATTCGCGGGTCGGGCCCAATAAGGAAACCCTTAGAAAATTAGGTTTTGGAAATAAAATTGATATAAAAGGGATTAATCATTTTTTTTTACTCACAACCGACCAGTGCTTCATCACCTCTCCACCACCTTCACGCTAGCAGCAGGAGGAAAAAGAAAAAATTTCGCCGGCGCTCCACCGTCTGCCGCCGTCCGATCACCGACCGGCCAGATTCCGGCCGGCGGCGACCAGGTAAGCGCCGAATTTTTTTTCCAAATGTTATGACCTTCATGAGTTGTTCATGGTTTGATCATGGTGAAGTTATATACATGTGTGTATATTAGTGTGAGTTTTATGAAAAACCCTCGTTTTCGAAAACGTATGTTCGTTTGATCGTTAGTTTTGAAAGCTAACTATAATCCCTGATTTAGGAGAGATTTTTTTTTTTTAAATATGAACCTAGATACAGTGATAAAACTTAGTGTATGAGCTTTCATGTATACCAAGGTTTTATCATAAAAGAAGTGAATTTTCATGAAATCGGAATAATCCTTCGTTTTAAAGACAAATAACGATGACACGAAGGAAAATGTGTATGATGAACTTGTGTCCAGTGATAAAAATTTTCTTATGAGCTTTCATATAAATACAAAACTTTATCATATGTATGAGATGTGAGTTTTCACAATATTTTTTGAAATAAACCTTCGTTTTAAAGACAAATAATGACGAAACGAAGGAAAAATAGTTTTTTTTAGATATATATATATGCAGTCGTGACATATATTGTGCAAAATATGATGATATATTTTATTTTCATGAGTTTGTTTTCATTAAATAAAATCCCTGAGAGTTTATGTATGCAACTTGCATTAATTGCTGTTTTTTTTCGAAAAATCAAAGCATGGGTTTTGAGGAACCTTCGAAGATAGACAATATATTTATGATGAAATATGTTATTGTTGTAAACTTCATAGGTCAGTTGTGTGAATGTTCACATTATGAAAATTGTATCCGTGATTTAATGAAAAATCAGTTTCGAAATTAATAAAGTTTCGTTCGTTTTTTGCAGTTTTTCGAAGAGACGAACGATTTTGAGGCGTTAACTCTACCGTCACTATCACTATTGTTAGTGGAAGTACAAGAGTTAAGAGTTACCATTTTTTGTCGTATTTCCTTGATTCGTGTATGGACAGCATACTGAAGTAGAATGTAATGTGGACCTTTACAGCTACTCAGCAAAGATGGCCAATTCCCAAGCTGACGACGCCTCGAGGGAAGAGATGTGCGTTGATGATGGTATCTCCAGAGATGAGACATTCATGGATGAAACTTCCGTTGGGGGAGACGAAGAAGAAATCCCTTGGATTAAGAATGTCCCGAACATAGATGATGCCTTCTTTGAAAAAGATATTCCAGGAGCTGAGCAACATATGAAATCCCCAGTGTATCGTCTTTTGATAAATCCCAGATGTGTTACTCAGAAGAAATTGTTGACTCCTAAGACAGTGATTCGATTTTGTCTTGATCGAGGGATCTTCACCTCATCAATCATAGAGTTTAAGCTTTCTCGAGGACCTTTGGAGAAATTTTCCGGCTAGGCGAGGCATATGTTTGCTTTTCCTCACGTGAGGACTATGCTCGACCTGGCGCAGCTGACGAGAGCTATTCAAGATTCTGGAGAGTTGTTCATTTATCATGACGCAAGTGGTATTGTGGCTCTGTTTTCTCGCTGGTGCATTCCTACTCACACTTTCATATGTAGATGGGGAGAGTTTACCATTACCTTGGAAGACGTAGCAGCTCTGATGCATCTCCCAATCACGGGAAATATTCCTGGGGATCTTTCAGATGAGGAGACCGTCGTTTCTCATGTCTTGAAAGCTGCAATGGAGAAAGCGAATAAGTCTGGTAGTAAAGGATGTTATGCTTCCTGGTTGACACACTGGTGGCCCAAAGACGAGGTTTCTGATAAACCCATCGACGGTATGTTACCCATTGCTGCTTTCTTATGTTTATGGTTGTCCAGAGACGTTTTTGAAGACAGTGGAAACTTTTTGAAGCCTTTTGTGATTGCCTTTGCTATTAAGATGGATCAAGGTGAGCAACTTCCGATAGGTAGTTTATTCTTAGGCTCCTTGTATTACAACCTGGACTCCTTGATTATAGACTCCAGTGTGTCGAACGGCTCTATGAAGATTGAGTGTTATGCCAACACGATGTTTCTTCAAGCTTTGATGTGGGAGCATTTTAAGAATTATGCACCTACTCCACGTAATGTTCTGCAAGGACCGAATACTGATGCGCGCCATACTTTCCCTGAGAAAGATAATGCTAGGATCATGCGTTGGTCCACCAAGCAGCCTCGTTCTAAAATACGTTTTATTGATGTGTTAGATGAAGAATCTGAGTTCAATTTTCGCCCGTGGGTGTCAGTCCCTGATTATGTTTCTCAGCCGATGACTTTCAATACTGGAGAAGGCACGAGTTTGACGTCTGGTGCGCATCTGAGTGATGGCGAAAGATCTTTCATGTTGAGTTGCACTCCTGGTCATTTGCTATCAGTCACGTTTGGAGAGCTTTCAGTGGAGGAGTATAACATTGATAGAGCATCGACAAATGGGTATGGATCAGTGTGTTCCAACCATACGGAGGAGGAAGCCATCAGTTGAGCAACTCAGGACTCATTTGGATCATACTCACGTGGATGGGAGTAGCTACTGGTTTCCTGGTTCTGTAGATTCGCCTATGTAACCCCAGGTTATGTAGAATTCTGGGATCAACTTGGGCGTTTGCGTGGCTTTGTAAGATTTCCCAGACCTCCATTCAAGGATCTTCCTTCGGCTGAGATGATTTCCAGTCGACCAAGATTGAAGTATCTTTCTGGTGATAAACGAAAGTCGTCTCCAGGATGCTCTCAGGTATTTTTTCATATAATCTTCACGAAATTATAAGAACTGTATTCTGATTATATTACTGGATTTCACCACAGGACGGTCGTAATATACGACCTCGAATCGGTGTAGATTTCTCAGAGACTGAGGCGGTTATTCATGGCGGAGAAGGCAGGCATAAAGGTTATAAGCTGTTACCCAATACCGTAAAGTCCCCAGTTGGTGCTTTGGTGAGTTCCCAATATTTCTTACCGTGACTTTCATTGCTATTAACATTAGAATCATGAATCCAATGTTGTTAATTTTGTTGCATAATTTTACTCCATCGAGTCTTGAAGGTCTTCAATTTTCTGCTACTGAACAAGCAATCGCTGATTTGAGTGACGAAGAAACTGTAAGTATTCCTTCACATGTTCAAATGTGGTGCTTCATGGATGAAAACATTGATTGTAAAGGACGTGTTCAAGAGGATGTCGTAATGGATATGGAGAATTCTGGAACTCAATCATCCTCTGAGAAGGGGAATGGAGGTAATTCCCAAGATTCAGAGCCGGATGGAAGTGATGTTCCTCTTGTCGTTGATGTGGACAATTCCAACCCCTTGGACACTTCGGTGACTCCTCAAGTAAGTATATATCCTGTATATTCTTCATAGAAGTATAAAAGTGTTGACTTGTGAACGAATGAATGAGAACCCATGTGGATATATGAAAACTTAGTCGAATTTCGTCGTCAGAAAATTCAGAACCCAGCTTTTTAGTAAAAACGTTGTAGAATCCTCGTCCGGAGTCGGATTTTGATGATCTGCATGTGCAAATTCAAGCCCGGAAAATTTCCAAGCTTAGGAAAGAGGCTTTTTAATTTTTGAGTACGTTCAGAGCCTGAAAAAGGCGAAATAGTAAACTTCCAGGAGATTTCCAGAACTTTTTCAGATTGCGCATCACTTGATAATTTGGCCACATATACTCGCTCATTCATCAGATTGTCATGAAATTTTGACATGTCATAAAGGACATCCATACGAAAAGAATGGCATATGACCCATCTTCATATTACTTGTACATTGCTCCAAATTCGTCTCCTAGTACATGGCATAGTTCAGTTTCTTCAGACGGACTCATCGTAAAATGTGTTTTCATGACTTTCATGTTATTTTATCGTGCTTTGAATGTAGTATGATGAACCTTGATGACGTTGCCTTGATGGTATACTGTGTTTCATAATCTCATTTGGCTTCTTGATTCTAAACTCATGTAATCTTCGTATTAGGTGCTAAATACCGAAGTTGAGGATACTGGAGCCCATGATGGCAACTCTAACCCTTCCGGAGTTATTGATGAAGAGACAACCATCCCTGCACTTCGAGGCCATGATATGGTCGTTTTTGATGTTATTGAAAACCAGATGGTTGTTGCCTCAGTGATAGAAGAAACCGAGATAGCAGCGGAGAATACCAAAGGAACTGTTGCTTTGGTCGTGGAAGCCGCTCCAGTGACTGAGAACCGTACAATAGTGTATGATTATCCAACTTCAGGGGTTGCTTTCGATCCTCCCTTTAACACTTCACTCCCATATCATGAGCTGTTCGGTGGATTCAGCGTTCCCATTGGATATGCACGCTTGTATGAGATGATATGGAAGAAGTTCGACCACATGATCGTTGACAGGAACCCTGGGCGTGCTTATGCTTTAACCATGCAAGTAGGCATTATCTTGCGTGTCGTGAGTGATATTCATACGAGACCCAGGAATACCGTGACTCCAGATATACTCTTTGATTGGGAGTTTAACTTGGAGAATTCAGAAAGACTTGGCCTCAACGTGAAATGGCTTCGTAAGCAAATAAACGTTATAAAGGATTCATGTGAGAAGAACATACCCTTTCCAGACGATTCTATGAAGGATAAGGAGGACAAGATTGTCAAGCTGACCGAGGAGTTGAACAAGGAGAGGGCGGCTTTGCAAATCTTGAAGGATGCTGATGAGCGAAAGCCTTTTCTTGCTGATCTCTTGAACTTCTGAACTTCTGAGAGATGTGAGGTTTATACTTGGGTTTTTGATATTTAGATGGTTTTGGATTGACTGATGGTTGAGGATTCTCCCAATCGGAATTAAGGTTTTGAAGCCTAACACCCTTTTCACTGGAGTTGCCTTCAAATACGGTTTCTAAGATATCCCAAACATCTTTAGATCTAGTGCAGTGTGTCACATGATGCTGAAGATTTGGGGTAATGGCATCTATGATAGCATTCAAACCGTCAAAATTTTGCTTTGCAACAGTTATCTCAACAGCGGTGTATTCACCAGTAGGTTTGGGAACATTTACATCACCAACTGCCACAACGGGAGCATCATAGACATTAACCACTTATACCCATGATCGAAAATCACGCGATTGAAGAAAAGCTCGCATAACAATTTTCCACCTGTTTGAGGGTGTAAACGGTTTCTGCTGATTTCGGTAATTTCGGGTGTGTGGGTGAGAAACGAGTCTAAACCCTAAACAGTGCACTGCAAGGGGGTGCTTTAGATTTGAGAGATCAATCTGTACAAATCCGGCCTAAACTAAGAAATGGCCGTTATATACTTGCTTCGGTCACAAAGTGGAGGAGAAGGGTTGTTTTTGGGGAGGGAAGCGAAGAGAGTGTTGAGACCAGAATAATTGATTCTGGAAGAGTAGTTGTTTGACGACTTGTATCAGAAAGTGGGAAGCTTACAGATGGGAAAGCTAGCAAATGTTTTCTGAGTATTGTATGCTCCTGACCAAAACTTGTTCTTTGGTGGAAATAGGTGAGACCTATTTATACAAGTCGCAATGAAACGTACCCTGGTCTCGTGAGAATTGGAAACGGTTTGAGTAAATGGAAGGAAACGGTAATGGGTAACGCCTGGAATTGATGTTTCCATAATGAAGGAAACGTTTCACCATTATTCCTTGTGTTTACTAACCGCCTCATTCTTATGACACTTTCTTATAACGGGCGTAGTGTACGCCGCACGCTGTAAACCGCCAAACCAATACCCTAATGAGCATCCCCCAGTTTGTGACATGTGTTGATGTCTCGAGTGCTTTCGTAGAAAACATGTAGCTACGTGTGGCGTGGCCAAGGATTTGCGTTTGTAGCCAAGTTGGTGCCGCGACCAAAGGACAGGCGTCGTATCCAGGTTGGTGCCGTGACCAAGGTATTGCCACAAATCGTTTGGTGGAAAGTTTGTATGGCTGAGATTCGTATCTCAGGAGGAATGGTAGACGTTGATTGTTGCAACCCTTCGTTTGGAAGCCAGCGGCATGGTTTCATGGCCGGCATGCTTTGGTGTGAAGTGGAGCTGTTGGCAGTGTGCGTATTGCAAGGGAGTCGCTTGCGGCTTGGAAGGGATCCATCGAAAGTGTGCGGCTGTGTCTAAATTAGGGTTTGACATACCGAAAGCCTAATTAGCGCCCTTTACTAGAATCTCCATGGAATTCGCGTATGGTCTCGGATTTTGACGACCCGCCCCTCCATTTCGATCGGAAAAGAATTCTCTATCTCCTTACGCGGGAATATTTAGGTTTTGAGCTCGTTTGGGTGGTGAAAACATCCCGACAGTAAAAACCAGGAAGAATTCAGGAAGGACGGCGGCATGGCCAAAGTTAGATTTTTGGTGGCACAAGCCAAAGAATTTGGCGTCGTGGGCAAAAGTTTGCCACAAGTATTTTAGTTCGGTAGCGGACTTAGACGGCTGAGATCTGCATCTCAGATGGAATGGCAGCCATTGATTGTTGCAACCCTCCGTTTGGAAGCCAGTGGTATGAAGGCATGGCCAGGCTAGGATTTTGGCGTGGCCAGGCTAGGATTTTGGCGTAGTTTAGGCGCGGACAAAAACTATGGTTTTGGCATAGTTTGGGCGCGGCCAAAATTAGGGCTTGGCGTTGGGCCAAAGGTTACCGCGCGTTAGATGGCGACCTTGGACGGCTAAGATCTGCATCTCAGGTGGAAGGGTGGCCGTTGATTGTCGCAACCCTTCGCTTTGGCAGCCGTGAAGCAAAAAGGCTGGCATGGCATGGTTTAGGCGCGGAAAGGTGGCTGGCACGGCATGCCATTGGCACGTGCGTCTTGGTCGTCATGCCTTGGCGTGGTTTTGGCGTTGGGCCAAAGGTTACCATGTGTTGGTTGACGACCTTGGACGGCTAAGATCTGCATCTCAGATGGAAGGGTGGTCTTTGATTGTTGCAACCCTTCGTTTTGGTAGCTGTGAAGGAAAGGCCGGCATGGCATGGTTTGCCATTGGCACGGTGGTGCGGCTGGCATGGTTGGCATGCCTTGGCGCGGAGACGTGGCTGGCATGTTTGGCATGCCTTGGCGTGGAGACGTGGATGGCATGGTTTGCCATTGGCACGATGGTGCGGCTGGCATTGTTTTCCATTGGCACGGTGGTGCGGCTGGCATGGTTGGCATGCCTTGGCGCGGAGACGTGGCTGGCGTGGTTTGACATTGGCACGGTGGTGCGGCTGGCATAGTTGACATGCCTTGGCGCGGAGACGTGGCTGGCGTGGTTTGCCATTGGCACGGTGGTGCGGATGGCATGGTTGGCATGCCTTGGCGCGGAGATGTGGCTGGCATGGTTGGCATGCCTTGGCGCGGAGACGTGGCTGACATGGTTTTCCATTGGCACAGTGGTGCGGCTGGCATGGTTGGCATGCCTTGGCGCAGAGACGTGGCTGGCATGGTTTACCATTGGCACGGTGGTGCGGCTGGCATGGTTGGCATGCCTTGGCGCAGAGACGTGGCTGGCATGGTTTTCCATTGGCACGGTGGTGTGGCTGGCATGGTTGCCATGCCTTGGCGCGTGGACGTGGCTGGCATGGTTTGCCATTGGCACGGTGGTGCGGCTGGCATGGTTGGCATGCCTTGGCGCGGAGACGTGGATGGTATGGTTCGCCTTTGGCACGGTAACATGAGAATTAGGGTTCGGTATAGATGATGTCGGTCAATGCTAAGGGTTCTGTCGTGGAACATGACACATGTAAAAAAAAGGTACCCTGGTAATTCTTACGTAGGCATGCTGATTGGTTCAATAAATGTGCTAATGGTCATAATGACGTCATATCAGCTGTACGGTTTTACGATTTTAACCGTAAGTTAAAAACCATCATCAACATTAAGTCCCCTGCTTAGCTCGGAACAGGAGCATTGTTGCGAGGTAAGCATAAGATGGTGACAGGCAAGGATGAAATCGAAATGACAAGTCGTGAAAAGATGGTCAAGAAGACCCGGCTAACATTTTTCGAGAGGTAAGGAGAGTTCGTGATTCTCGTGTTGGCGGATTTGCATAGATTCTACTTGTGGTGTAGACCGTGAAGCGGTGAGTGTAGACCATCGGCTTGGTCTATATCTTGGATGGGCTAGGGAACACTGAGGTGCTGGCTTAGCGAGTTATTGGCGTTGGTGCGTCTTGAACGGATCCGCTGGCGTTGGTCGTCTTGGAATGGAGCCGCTTGCGTTGCGCGGCTTGGAGTGGAGCCGTCAGCATTGGTCGGCTTGGAATGGAGCCGTCAGCATTGGTCGGCTTGGAATGGATCCGATTACGTTGCGCGGCTTGGAGTTGAGCCAGCTTGAGTTCCTTGGAAGGGTGACGACTGGCTTCAGTTCCACGGAAGGACAACGACCGGCTTCAGTTCCTTGGAATGATGGAAACTTTGTCTAAATTAGGGTTTGGCATGCCGAAACCCTAATTAGCGCCCTTTACTAGAAGTGAAAAATACTATAACCCCCTTGCTATATGGGTTCAATATATAGAAGCCCCATAAAATGGATCATTCACTATCAACTTCATTCTTTCACATTTTGATATTTCTAGGCCCAAAATATCAGTTTCTCTCCCGATCTAGCCTAGAATTTCATTTTATGTATTTTCGTAATGGCATTTTTACCCTTTTCTATAAATACAAGAGTAAAGTTAGAAGATACATTTCATTTCTCCATTCTCTTTCTCTCTCTTCTCCAATCTCTTTTTCTGTCTCGGCTTTGCGAAAATGATTTCTAGAGATTGATTTTTAATTTCTGAAATAGAGAATCGATTGATTGTTGGACGGTAAGAAATCAAATTCTAAAACACAACGACGTCGTCAGCAACACTTGTTCTTGATGTTTCACTGCAGAATCGCTGAACAAAACTTGATGAAAATTGTCATCAACAACTGGAAATGAGGATTTAATCATTAAATCATGACAAGAGCAAGATAAGAAACATTCCTACTCGTTTCATTTGATTAAATCTATTGATTATTTGATTTCCAAATCGATTTCAGAAAAATTATTTACGGTATATTTTAAAAACCTAATCGATCTGATTTCATCAAGAAATCCTTATTCAAAACATGATTAGAATAAAGATCTGTAAGTATTTCATGTTGATCTCTCTTTTGAGACTGAAATTTTGGAAACAAATTAAACAACAAATTTTTAGGGTTTCAAACTGAAATTCGAGCAAACTTTTAATTTATATTGCCGATCGAAAATCTTTTTTCGTTTATGAAATCAAAGCATCTTAATCTTCTTTACTCGTAAAATGAGATTTGATTTTCTTATATTTCAGAATTTGATCTAGTTTGAAATCATGAATGTTCTCCACCAGTTGTTCCTTTAATTGTCACTTTCAATTTTTGATATTTAATGGCGAATATATGGTCTGATTTTTTTGTTTGTCATTCTCATTTCTGATTTTGCTTTTTAGGCTTTGATACTTTTTTTTTTTGCAGAATAGTGACAGGAGATACTAGAGATGTTATGGATTGTTTTCAAGATGGTTAGTAGGATGTTAAAGTCGTAAGTTCCTTGCCTACAAAATATTTTCTTTTGTAACATACATATTGAATTGATCATAATTTGTTTTTACACTAATTTCTTAGGGTGGAGGACTAATGTCGTTGCGGAAATAATTGTAGCAACAGTGGCTTACTGTCTTGGACTTTAAACTCAGTTATGAAAATGACAAATTTGCTGGGGAAGGTTTATAAGCTTTGGCTGAAATTCTCTTAAAATACTGTGCTTGTAGTTAAATCTCTTGTGGTTAAATTAGATAATAATTGGAATCTAGACTTTGACAAAGTTGAACTAACTTTTAGTACGAGGTTCTAAATGCTTTACTTTCTTGCAATCATTTCGTTAAGATGTCTTTCATGAGATCTCAATATTGATTGTGTACTAAACTTAAATATGCAAGGGAAATGACCGCTCCATATTTTACAATACTGGATTTCCTTCTCTGTTTCAGGGGATAATAATCCTCGCCATGACAAAATGGTGTATGCCCAAGGTCGGCAATGGCTTAATCATCATCGCACATCGTGGGAAGAGCTACGAGGTATGTAAGTACAGTTACTATTGAGGAACAAAGTAATGGTGTCGGCATTTTACTCATTTTTCTATTGAGGTGTACGTCTAACTCAAGACTTTGGAACTAGTGGATACTAGATGGTGGATTATCATTTTTGGCTCAAGTGTAATACTTAATGGACGCATTTTGGGTCTTTGTAAAAATTGTTTATCCTTGGACCTTATATTTGGCATACAAACTTTTTACTGTCTAGATAATTTTAGAAAGTATCTCGCGGAAATACGAGATTCAACTCCCACATATTTTTTTATTATTTTTTGATCATGTGTTAAAATAAAAGTCAACTTTATGTTTTTATTTAGATGTTAATTCTTTTGTGGTGGTTCTCTCTTAGATTTTTATTTGGATCCATATTAGGATAGATGCTTTTGTAAACATGTGTTGCTGCAGCTATCAACAGTTTCTAGACTAAAAAATCATCACTTTACAGCTAGCTTTGGTAGGACAAAACCATTTAATTTAGAGAAATGTCTATTTGTAAAAGTGGTTTAGGAAGAGAAATGTCTATTTGATGTAAGTTATCTGACCTTTTTTGGATGTGTAACTAATGTTAATTAAATGTGTAACTTTTAGGTACACAAGTTAAATGGATATGTAGCTACTAGTTAAACATGCTAATTAGATGTGTAACTTATGGATACACATCCCAATTGAATTAAATAGGATACAAAGGAAAAACACTTTGTACAATGATTAGAACGTTTCTTATGTTTTCTGAATTTTTTAGCCTACTGCGTGGTCGCAGCGAATCTGCCAGAAGACAAGTTCCAGTTGCATTTCTAGAACGTGTCAAGGATTGACTTCAGCAAGAGATATAGAGGAGGCAAGGCTGCAATTGTTGTTGATTTTATCACACCAATTTGCGGATTCATGCTAGGTTTGGTATCTTTTTAGTGTTTTTGATTTTATCACACCAATTTGCGGATATTTATGATGCTAGAATATGTTTGAATGCTCTCTGTAGCTTTTACAACGAAAGCATGCTTGTTGAAATAGATATATATGAGTTCAAGTTCACTATGCTTATACGATTGAGTTGTGTCAACTGGAGAAGGAATTTGCAGTCTTTGGTTGCACAAACCATGAAGAGATCCCATGTGCTGAGACTGGAGCTGTGTACATTGTTGATCCAAAAGGAAACAGCTTCTGCTCATTTCGAGGTTTGATATTATCCCATACTCTTTAATTTCAAACCAAAGTTTTTTTTTTCAGTTTTGAAGTTGAAAAAGGCATGGATGTGTAACTGCGGCATACACATCTATATGTATGTGTAACTTCTCATTACACATGCATATTATATGTGTAACTTCTGCATACACATCTATATGGATGTGTAACTGGTGATTACGCATGACGGATGCATGTGTAACTCCCAGTTACACATGCTAAGATAGGTTATCATGTGTATTTTTTGTGATCTTTGTTCTATAATTTTCCTTACAATTGTTCTATTATATATTTATTTTTTTTGCTTTTTGTTCATCGAACCTAATCCATGGATGTTTATTTTGTTGCAGATATGCAAGCATTTTGGAGGGAGGAAGAAAAGAAGGAAAGGCAAAGATTTAAACTTCATAAAAGCACAAATCAGACGCATGTGTAACTCTCAATTACACTAGAAGATGCATATGTAACTTTCAATTACACTAGACATATGCATGTGTAATTTCTAGTTACACATGCTAAGAAATTATTGTTGTAGATGGGAAAAACGATTTGATGGTTTTTAAGGAATTGAGGAGACGACCGTACGGAGGAGACTCCTCGAACCGAGCGAAATGTTAAACCTCACACAGATGCACCGCTGCAAAGGGGGTGCTTTAGATTCGAGAGATCAATCTATAGTACTCCGGCCTAAATCAAGACAATGACCGTTCCAGAGTAAATTCGGTCACAAGAGAGGATGGGTTGATCTGTAGGAGGGAAGCTGGGAAATGTGTGGAACCAGGTGTATGAATTCTGAATATGATAAGCTCTGAATGATTGAAATTGCTCAATTGAGAGTAGTTTCTCAATTGATGAGTTGATGATCTCGTGTTGTCGATGAGAGGTGAGATTGATGATACTGTTGATGCTGATGATTCAATCATGATTCAGAGACTTATTTATATTGCTGGAATTTTAGACACCATGATTCCGTGAAGTGTGACAGTTGATGGGATGAAAGAGTGGGGAAATGGAAATCGTGTTTGAGACCAGTTTCTCATCGTGTGATGACTTGGTCGATTTTCCATCCACTACTTTGTGAACTCCTTCAACTGATTGCACGACTTGCTCACTTTCCAACGTGTGTATGAACACACGTGCCGTAGACCGCCATACCAAAACCCTAAGTGATATCCCCCCAAAGTGACACGATTGACGTCTCACGGTATGTTAGTCAATTGATGACTTCGTGGTTTGAAGGGACGATGAGTCCATGTAGTTGCTGAGTTGAACATGATGTTCTGAAACTCATGAATTGAACATGTCATGAGACATAGGTATAGTTCTTATGATGAAGTGGGCGAGTATTGCTCATTCGATGGATCGTTGAATATTGATTGTTGAACCAATATTCCTTGGTTTGAGCAAATATTTATCATCTGAGCAAGTGTTGCTCATGTGATTAATTGTTGAATATTTGATCGTATGAGCATGTGTTGCTCATCTGATGGATTATTGGCAGCGTACCAAAAATATTAATTAGAATACTGGTCGTTGAACCGAGCATAATTAATAAAATTAATGACCATGAGGTCTTCGTAAAATTATTAAGGTTGGAATCTGGAATGATGATCCTTGGATTCAGAACCCTAATTTGATCAATTGATGATCAAATCATGGTTCGTCAGAAGTTTAACCATGGGATGAAAGAGGGAGAGACTACATGGGATCGTGGATCAACCATGTAGTGTCCATATGCTCACGTGATCAAATACAAAGAACTCCTGAAGAGTTGACGATTTGTTGGTGAAAGAATGATTAAATGCTGGTTTAATCATTTATTCGAAAATGCTCGTCTGAGCCTTAGGTGAGAAAACCTAATTAATTATGATGGAGTGAGGGACCGACCATGGGGTCATGAACCGGCCCTGGGTAGTCACGTGACCGCCTGATGATCACTTCATGAAAATCCAAAGTGTTTGGAAGAGTCTTGGACCTAATACGTGCAATTGTGCAAATTAGGTCAAAACTATGAAACTTGATGGGACCGGCTTCTGTAAGCCAAAGAGCCAATCTTGGTCGGTCAAGATAGCGTGCTCGTGTCCCTAAGGCGTCCGTGTCTCAGTCCTGAGAATTTTGATATTTTCTGGTGTGCAATTGAGCATCCATTCGAGAAAATATGCCAAAATTAGGGTTTCGACGAAACTGAGGAAAAACACCATGAGATGATGGAAAATAATTATATATAAGGAATAAGGAGGCATGGTCCACCGAGGCCAAGGCATGGTCGGCCGGTCGTGACCACGGTCCCGTGGTGCCATTTTCCTTAATTTTATAATATTTTTGATGATTTTATGAAGAATTCATGAATTTTAAGAAATTTGATGAATTTAGGGAGTTTCCATGAATTGAAGGAGTTTTCATGAGTTCAAGGAAGCAAAAAATGTTAAAATAATAAAAACACGGGCATGTGGGACCGTGGGGGCTAGGGGCCCGGTCCCACGAGTTTTCATTATTTTTTATATTTTTTAAATATTTTTCATGATTTGAGGGAATTTTTCCTAATTTGAGAGAAATACCATGAAATCAAGGAATTTGATGAATTAAAGGAAAAATAAAATAAAATAATAAAACAAGGGGCGTGCCGACCGGCTAGTGGCCCGGTCCCACAAGTTTTCATAATTTTATTTATTATTTGATGTTTTATGCAAAATACCATGAAATCAAGGAGTTTTTTCATGAAATTAGAGAAATTATAATAATAATAAAATAATGAGGAACCGTGAGGTGCGGGGCCAGCTGGGACCAAGGCATAGCCGGTTGGCCAACGGTCACGCCCCACACTTCTTTCCTTAATTTTATATTATTTTTTTTACGAATTTATGAAAATACCATGAAACCGAGGAGTTTCCTCGAGACGAAGGAGATTTGATAAAATGAGAGAATTTTCATCAAATCATGGAAAATAATAAAAATGCATTAAAAATATAAAACTGGCGTGGGATTGACCACGATACGGTCGGTCGGTCGTGTATCCGTGCTCCCAGCACCCTGGTCAATATTTTTAATTATTTATTATTTTCTTCCCTATTTTGCATAGGTTCATCGTTTCGTTGTATTTTGAAATACTCGTTCGTGCGGTGACTGTTAGTGTATCGTCGTTGAATACACCTTCACCGTTTGAATCAGGGCTTACTTAGAGGTAGCTCAGACGCCCGGTTGTTGATTATTTATTACTAATTGTGGAATTCGGTGGAGAATAATTCACAAAACTGAGTAATAAGATGTTTATTATTAATTCATAAGATCAGATGAGGATTCGACTACGAATTCAGAATAATAAAGTGAGCATTACCATTCCATGGGATCGTAGATTCGACTATAGAATCAGAGTAATTAAGATTTATCTATTACCATTTATGAGATCAGTTGTGGATTCGATCATGAAATCAGAGTAATGAGATAATATAGTTATTGCTATTCTATGAGATCAAGCCGTGGACTCGATCATAGAATCAGAACAATTGTTATTGCCATTCCATGGGACCAGTCGTGGATTCGACCATGGAATAGGATCAATAATAGATTATTCTGGGAATTCAGTAGTGAATGTCACGGCAGATTTAATCTTAATTAGGAATAATTAACTTTGTGGCTCTATACTAGCAGAGCAAGCTGTCTAGGAGCATTAATTATCCCGATATGAGCTTGTCGGTAAGTCATATCCTTTATATAGTCAGGGTAAACTCGTTGTTTGTTCCTGAAGACGTTATCGCTCTATACTAGCAGAGCAAGCTGTCTAGGAGCCGTCCATCTCGTGATACTATATAGAAATAATCACTGAAAGTGTTCAGTATTCATGAGATATGTCGTTGTCCAGTCGTGAGACTACATATCTACATGTACTCTGAGATAAAGTACTCTCCGTTGAGAATTCGATGAGAGACCCGTCTCTCAATACTCACGTCTGGTTGCTGGATCATAGCTTCGTATAATTATGAGTTTACGATTTTAGCCCTTGTCGAAAATCCACCATCTACATTAAGTCCCTTGCTTACTGAGGAAAGCTGTGTTCCTCAGTGAGTATTAAATGGTGATTTTCCGGCCATAAATAATAATACTAGTAATTGAACTTAGTCGTAAGTTGAGACCTTACCGGATTTAGAGAGCATGAGCAAACCACGACTTGATGAAGGCTTCAATGTCATGATTGGAGTGTTGTTTGATGAGCATAAATTGGTGTTGAACCGTTGGTTTGGACGACGAGTCCGTGGTCGATTAGGATTCGCGGGCCGGGCCCAATAAGGAAATCCTTGGAAAATTAGGTTTTGGAAATAAAAAAAAATTGTATAGAAGGAATTAATCCTTTTTTTTTAAATTTTTCCACGTCCAGCTCTCCATCACCTCTCCTCCTTCACGCCAGCAGGAGAAGCTTGAAGTTGCGCCGCCACCTGATCGCCGCCGCCTGACCAGGTGCGTGCGTTTTTTTTTTTTTTTTTTTGATGTTTGCTGATGTTTTGAACTTCATGAGTTGTTCATGTTCATGATGAAACCATATACATGTGTGTATATATTGGTGTGAGTTTTATGAAAAACCCTCGTTTTTGAAAATGTATGTTCGTTCGATCGTTAGTTTTGAAAACTAACTATAATCCCTGATTTAGGAGATATTTTTTTTTAATATATGAACTTAGGTCCAGTGATAAAACTTAGTGTATGAGCTTTCATGTGTACCACAGTTTTATCATAAAAGGAGTAAATTTTCACGAAATCGAAATAATCCTTCGTTTTAAAGACAAATTACGACGACTCGAAGGAAAATTCATATGATGAACTTGCGTCCATTAATAAAAATTTTCTTTTGAGATTTCATGTACATACAAAAATTTATCATATGTATGAGATGTGAGCTTTCACAGTATTTTGAAATAAACCTTCGTTTTAAAGACAAATAACGACGATACGAAGGAAAAATAGTTTTTTTTTGTTTTTTTTATATATGTATCCGTGACATATATTGTGCAAAATATGATGATATATAGTATTTGCATGCATTTTCTCTCATTAGATAAAATCCTCGAGAATTTATGTGAGCAATGTGGCATTAATTGTTGTTTCGAAAAATCAAAACGTGGGTTTTGAGGAACCTTCGAAGATAGACAATACATTTATGATGAAATATTTTATTATTATAAACTTCATAGGTTAGTTGTGTGAATGTTAACATTATGAAAATTGTGTCCGTGATTTCATGAAAAATCAGTTTCGGAAATTAAATAAAGTTTTGTTCGTTTTTGCAGTTTTCGAAGAGACGAACGATTTTGAGGTGTTAACTCTAGAATTACTATCACTATTGTTAGTGGAAGTATAAAAGGTAAGAGTTAAGAGTTACCATTTTTTCTTGTATTTCCTTGATTTATATCTGGACGACATACTGAAGTAGAATGTAGTGTGAACCGTTTCAGCTACTCGGCAAAGATGACCAATTCCCAAGTTGACGACGTCTCGAGGGAAGAGATGTGCGTTGATGATGATATCTCTAGAAATGAGACATGCATGGATGAAACTTCTGTTGTGGGCGACGAAGACGAAACCCCTGGGATTAAGAATGTCCCGAACATAGATGATACATTCTTTGAAAAAGATATTCCAGGAGTTGAGCAACATTTGAAATCCCCATTGTATCGTCTTTTGATAAATCCCAGAACTGTTACTCAGAAGAAATTGGTAACTCCTAAGACAGTGATTCGATTTTGTCTTGAACGAGGGATCTTCACCTCATCAATCATAGAGTTTAAGCTTTCTCGACGACCTTTGGATAAATTTGCCGGCTGGGCGAGGCATATGTTGGGTTTTCCTCATGTGAGGACTATGCTTGACCAAGCGCAGGTGACTAGAGCTATTCAAGCTTCTGGAGAGTTGTTCATTTATTATGACACAAGTGGTATTGTGGCTCTGTTTGCTCGCTGGTGCATTCCTACTCACACTTTCATATGCAGATGGTGAGAGTTTACCATTACCTTGGAAGAAGTGGCAACTCTGATGCATCTCCCAATCACGGGCAATCTTCCTGGGGATCTTTCAGATGAGGAGACCGCCGTTTCTCATGTCTTGACAGCTGCAATGGAGAAAGCGAATAAGGCTGGTAGTAAAGGATGCTATGCTTCCTGGTTGACACACTGGTGGCCCAAAGACGAGGTTTCTGATAAACCCATCGACGATATGTTACCCATTGATGCTTTCTTATGTTTATGGTTGTCCAGAGACGTATTTTAAGACAGTTGAAACTTGCTTTTGTGATTCCCTTTGCTATTAAGATGGCTCAAGGTGAGCAACTTCCAATAGGTAGTTTATTCTTAGGCTCCTCGTGTTACAACATGGACTCCTTGATTATAGACTCCAGTGTGTCGAATGGCTCTATGAAGACTGAGTGTTATGCCAACACGATGTTTCTTCAAGCTTTGATGTGGGAGCACTTTAAGAATTATGCACCTATTCCACGTAATGTTCTGCAAGGACCGAATACTGATGCGCGCCATACTTACCCTGAGAAAGATAATGCTAGGATCATGCGTTGGTCCACAAAGCGGCCTCGTTCTAAAATACGCTTCATTGATGTGTTAGATGAAGAATCTGAGTTCAATTTTCGCCCGTGGGTGTCAGTCCCTGATTATGTTTCTCAGCCGATGACTTTCAATACTGGAGAAAGCACGAGTTTGACGTCTGGTGCGCATCTGAGTGATGGCGAAAGATCTTTCATGTTGAGTTTCACCCCTAGTCATTTGCTATCAGCCACGTTTGGAGAGCTTTCAGTGGAGGAGTATAACATTGATAGAGCAGCTCGACAAATGGGTATGGATCAGTGTTTTCCAACCATATGGAGAAGGAACCCATCAGTTGAGCAACTCAGGACTCATTTGGATAATACTCACGTGGAAGGGAGTAGTTACTGGTTTCCTGGTTCTGATAGATTCGCCTATGTAACCCCAAGTTATGTAGAATTTTGGGATCAGCAACTTGGGCGTTTGTGTGGCTTTGTAAGATTTCCCAGACCTCCATTCAAGGATCTTCCTTCGGCTGAGATGATTTCCAGTCGACCAAGATTGAAGTATCTTTCTGGTGATAAACGAAAGTCGTCTCCAGGATGCTCTCAGGTATGTTTCTTCATATAATCTTCACGAAATTATAAGAACTGTATTCTGATTATATTACTGGATTTCACCACAGGACGGTCGTAATATACGACCTCGAATCGGTGTAGATTTCTCAGAGACTGAGGCGGTTATCCATGGCGGAGAAGGCAGGCATAAAGGTTATAAGTTGTTACCTAATACCGTAAAGTCCCCAGTTGGTGCTTTGGTGAGTTTCCAATATTTTCCTCGTTGTGACTCTTTCTCGCCCATATTATTAGGATCTTGAAACCGATATTGTTATTCCATTGCAGAATTTTTCTCCATCAAGTATTGATGGTCTTCGCTTCTCCGCCTTTGAGCAAGAAATTCCTGAATTGAGCGATGAACGAGAAGCTGTAAGTATCTCTTCACATGTTCGATTATGATGCTTTATTAATGAAACGCTAATTGTTTGAGAATATGTCCAGGAGGATGTCGTTATGGAGATGGAAAGTGCTGCCACTCGACCGTCTCTTGAGAATAGAGACACAGACGGTGCTAAGGATTTGGAGCTGAATGGAAGTAATGATCCTCCCATCGTTGACACGGACAATCCCAACTCCTTGAATGCTTTGGATACCCCTCAAGTAAGCATATACTCTGTACCTTATTCATAGAAGTATAAAAGTGCTGATTTTTGAATGAATGAATGTGAATCCATGTGCGTATATGAAAACTCAGTCAAATTTCGTCGTCAGAAAATTCAGAACCCGGCTTTTTAGTAGAAATGCCGTAGAAGCTTCGTACGGAATCAGATTTTGATGATCTGCATGTGAAAATTCAAGCCCGGAAAATTTCCAAGCTTTATGATGGAAGCTTTTTAAGTTTTGAGCACGTTCAGGGCCTGAAAAGGGCGAAATAGTAAACTTCCAGGAGACTTCCAAGACTTTTTCAGATTGCGCATCACTTGATATTTTGGCCACATCTACTTTCTCGTTCATCGTATTGTCATGAAATTTTTACATGTCGTAAAGGACATCCATACGAAGAGAATGGTATATGACCCATACTAAAATTCCTTGTAGATTGCTCCCAGTTCGCCTCTTAGTACAGAGCAGAGTTCAGTTTCTTCAGACAGACTCATCGTAAAACGTGTTTTCATGATTTTTATGTTATTTGCTCGTGCCTTGAATGTATTATGATGAAACTTGATGATGTTGCATTGCTGGTATAATGTGTTTCATAATATCCTTTGGATTCATGACTCTAACCTCATGTAATATTCGTATTAGGTGCTAAATACCGAAGTTGAGGATACTAGAGCCAACGATGATAACTCTAACCATTCTGGAGTTATTGATGAAGAGACAACCATCCCTGCACTTCAAGGCCATGAGAAGGTCGCTACTGATGTTATGGAAACCCATATGGTTGTTTCCTAAGTGATAGGAGAAACCGAGACAACAACGAAGAATGCCGAAGGAATTATTGCTTTGGTTGTGGAAGCCGCTCCAGTGACTGAGAACCGTATAATAGTGTATGAATATACAACTGCAGGAGTTGATTTTGATCCTCCATTTGACACTTCACTCCCATATCATGAACTGATCGGTGGATTCAACGTTCCCATTGGATATGCACGCTTGTACGAGACAATATGGAAGAAGTTTGGCCACATGATCGTTGACAGGAATCCTGGGCGTGCTTATGCTTTAACCATGCAAGTAGGAGTTATCTTGCGTGTCGTGAGTGATATGCGTGCCATACCTAGGAATACTCTGACTCCAGATATACTCTTTGATTGGGAGTTTAACTTGGAGAATTCAGAGAGACTTGGCCTCAACGTGAAATGTCTTCGCAAGCAAATAAACGTCATCAAGGATTCATGTGAGAAGAACATACCCTTTCCCAATGATGTTGTGAAGGAGAAGGAGGACAAGATTTCCAAGCTGAACGAGGAGTTGAACAAGGAGAGGACCGCTTTGCAAATCTTGAAGGATGCTGATGAGCGAAAGCCTTTTCTTGCTGATTTCCTTTGATTATCTCTTGAACTTCTGAACTTCTGAGAGATGTGAGGTTTATACTTGGGTTTTGATATTTAGATGGTTTTGGATTGACTGATGGTTAAGGATTTTCTTGTAGATTTGATAGAGATTTTCTTTTACGAAATATGAACTGAATTTTGATAAATTGCTGAATTCAAATACTAATTGCAAGTATTACAAACGTTTTGGAGGAATTGAAATACAAATGAAAGAAAATCCTAAATGTTAAATCCAAAGGCCATGAATGCTTCGAACGCCCAATACCTCAAATGTCCAATAATTTCAGATAAATTCCTTGAGCCAATTTTCGTGAATTATTGGTAGGGTTCTGTCATATGTATTGATCAATTTGTAGTATCCTCCGGCCTCGGACTTAGCGACCATGAATGGTCCTTCCCAATTGGAGTTCCTTGTAGAATGAAGACCGCGCTGAACTGCTTTGAGAACCAGGTCCCCTTCATGAAACTTGTTAGTAGAGCTGTCAATTTCTAACCCGGCCCGCGGGTTGGACCTAGCTTGGCTTGTTTTAACCCGGCTCGGCTTGGCTTGTTGTCTAAACAAGCCGGGTTAGGGTTGTCATATCTAGCCCTAGTAAAAACAAGCCGGGTTAGGGTCAACCCGCGGGTTACCCGTCAACCCGTCAATTTCATGTGAGTTACTAATTTAGGAATTTTAAGTTACTAATTTAAGAATTTTAGGGTGTTGTGCTAGAAATCAAAGTTCATATTTCCTTAAATGATTTAATACAATCCAAATTTCATTTGATTTAGGATTACGGAGTAGTGATCCCTCTGCCCACTAAATTTTTTATACATTTAAGTGATTTTAGTTTCAACCACCCCATTTAACAAGCCAACCCGCAACCCGTTAGATCCAACCCGTCTAGGGCTAGGTTGGGGTTTTTGGCTTGTACATGAATAGTACTAGGGCTAGGGCTGACCCTAACCCGTCCATGGCTTGTCAATCTAGGGCCGGGTTGACCCTAGCTTGCCCGTTTAACATCTCTACTTGTTAGGCTTGGTCGATCGTGCCTTGAATATCTTCCGCTGATTCGGAATTTCCTGTTTGACGGAATTCCACGATTGTAGCACATATGGACACTCGCGCGGAACAGAGTATCCAGCGTAGTGTTGATCATGCTTAGCCAGGTCTTCAACAATAAACCTCTCGATAGAGTGACCGATTTGAAGAAGTTCTGAACCCAACCATTGGGTGTAATATTGCTGAGGTGAATTTACCCACTCGTAGCTTTTGATGACTGCTAAATTTTTCATGGGGAGAAGTCCCTGGACCATAGTAGCGTATCTGAACATTGGTAATATTGGAGCATGAGGAGGAATAAGACTTGCCTAAGCTCGAAACCTTCTGACAAAGGTGTGCGGATTTTCTCCAAGGTCCTGCGTAAGTCCCATCAGAGTTTTTACTTCTTCCAGATGTTCAAACGGTGGTGCGTCCTCTGCTTCGTCTTCCGACTCGGAATCCTTGTCGATGACAAGATGTATTGAAGGCATCGTTATCCTTCTAGCATGAATCCAAGTTCTTCCAAGGACCATGTCGTATCCAGGGTCTTCCCGGATTATGAAAAACTTGGCCTTAGTGCAGATCAATCTTTTCGTAACTTTGAGAGTGATGAATTCGTATGCGTCTATGGAGATTCCTTCATGGTCCCTGATTGCTATGGGAGCGTGGGTGGCTTCCTGTCGAGTAATACCAGCAGCTCTGAGAGTTTTCAAAGGGATGATGTTGACAGCGGTACCAACATCGACAAACGCCCTCTTTAACTCATTTCCTTTAACGTGCACTGTGGTGAGCAGTCCCCAGTCATATATTTCTTTGTCGGTGGCTGAAGGTTCGGTGGTGGTCTCTTGGATCAGCATACGTTTTCCGGACACGATGTGGTTCAGTGTAGCAAACATGTCTTTCCTTTGAGCTTTCGAAAGATACAACAACTCACAGACATGTTCGATCAGAGATTGGACCGCTTCCTTGACAGGAGGTTCAGAGATGGTAAAAGTTTTGACTGGGAGGGGTTTTTTGTGTACTCTCTCAGTCCCCAGGTTGAGCTCTCCTGATTCGACCTTTTCTTTGAATATGCGCTTCAAAACTTTGCAATCACTTGTGGGATGGATGACGTATCTATGGAAGCGTCAATACCGAGGATTTTCCATGGCTTCTTCAGTTGGTTCCTTCTTGACATAATGCAATTTGATTGCACCATCTTGGATCCAGGCATCGAGTAGTTCATTAACTTCTTCCATTGAACAAGGAAAATCAGGTGCTTCTGGATCTTCCGTATGCTGAGGAGGGACTTTCGAATTCTCCTTCTTGTGCGCCTTTGAAGGGGTGGAGGAAGTCTGCTTGTGTTGTGGTTCTGCTTTTCGCTTACTCCCTTCTGCGACAGCATTTGTTGAAGGTTGCAGGTTGTACTGCTTGTTGATCAAACGCCTGCTTCCTCGAGTGTCTTTTGAATCCTCAGTCTTTGTAGACTTTGTTCTTTCCAAAAGAGCGGGTGCAGTGGTTGCCGACCTCTTCGCAGCTTCGTGAAGCTCTGAGAAAGTCAGGAATCGAAGATTCTCCAGCAAGTCCCTGTAGACCGGGAGCATGCCATTGATGCACAAGTCCACCAGTTGTTTCTCCGTGACGTTTGGGTCACGACAATCCAGGGCTTGGACTCTGAACCTTTTCACATAATCATTGGGATTTTCACTGACCCTCTGAAACATTCTTCCAAGGTCGGAGAGGGTGACTTGTTCTGACACGAAGAAGTATTTCCCTTAGAATGTGTTAACCATTTCTCCCCAATTGTTGATAGTCCCTGGTGCGATGTTGTTATACCAGGTGTATGCCCTGCCTTTCAGATATTTTGAGAATTCCTTGAGACGAACGACATGATTATGTTCATGTTCTCCCAGGGCTTCAAGAAAGCGAGAGACATGTTCCCGAGCATTGCCAGTTCCATCATACAAGGTGAAAGTTGGAGAAACGTAACCTTTGGGGAGTGGAATCCTCTGCGTAGCGGCAGGATAAGGAGGTTAATGACGATTAAAATGCGATGTCTTGTCTTTCCACGGTTCTCCAAGAGGCGCTCTAGATCCTCGTGAGTAATGAAGTTCGATGATCCCTTCGCTGATGAGTTGTCTGCAGCAGTTTTGCGGACTTCGTCGTCTTCTACTGTATGGATTGGAATTACTTCAGGATCGTCGTCTGAGGATTTCTCCTACTTCAGGATCGTCGTCTGAGGATTTCTCCTTCTCCTTTCCCTTCTCTTGAGTTTTCTCTGACATCTTGTCAGTAAAAGTTTTGAGATAATTACACAGCTCCTTCTGTGTAGCAGCCATGTCAATCTGATTCTTTGCAAGAGTCTCCTGTGCTTTGATAAGATCAACAATGGTAGGTGGTGGATCTCCTCTGACTTCTTCAGGGTATCGTCCGGATAGTGGATGACCTTCGACGTGAGGAGGAGTAATGTCACCACCATCAGTGTTGGAGGTCGAAGTTGTCTCCGGGATATTCTGATTGTTGTTGCTAGTGCTAGCACGGTTTGTGTTAGGATTCGTAACTGAACCTGACTTGAGATCAACCATCTTGTGAAATTGTGAGATTGCAACCGAGAGAATGATCTCCCACTGTGGTCGCCAATCTGTAGATGGGGAAAAGCGATTTGCTGGTTTTTAAGGAATTGAGGAGACGACCGTACGGAGGAGACTCCTCGAACCGAGCAAAATGTTAAACCTCACACAGATGCACCGCTGCAAAGGGGGGTGCTTTAGATTCGAGAGATCAATCTGTAGTACTCCGACCTAAATCAAGACAATGACCGTTCCAGAGTAAATTCGGTCACAAGAGAGGATGGGTTGATCTATAGGAGGGAAGCTGGGAAATGTGTGGAATCAATGGTAATCAAAGATTGTGGGTGTATGAATTCTGAATATGATAAGCTCTGAATGATTGAAATTGCTCAATTGAGAGTAGTTGCTCAATTGATGAGTTGATGATCTCGTGTTGTCGATGAGACGTGAGATTAATGATACTGTTGATGTTGATGATTCAATCATGATTCAGAGACTTATTTATATTGCTGGAATTTTAGACACCATGATTCCGTGAAGTGTGACAGTTGATGGGATGAAAGAGTGGGGAAATGGAAATCGTGTTTGAGACCAGTTTCTCATCGTGTGATGACTTGGTCGATTTTCCATCCACTACTTTGTG
Organism: Papaver somniferum; assembly: GCF_003573695.1. NCBI lineage: Eukaryota > Viridiplantae > Streptophyta > Magnoliopsida > Ranunculales > Papaveraceae > Papaver > Papaver somniferum. The sequence continues at coordinate 105,630,240 of NC_039358.1, forward strand.
AACTCCTTCAACTGATTGCACGACTTGCTCACTTTCCAACGTGTGTATGAACACACGTGCCGTAGACCGCCATACCAAAACCCTAAGTGATATCCCCCCAAAGTGACACGATTGACGTCTCGTGGTATGCTAGTCAATTGATGACTTCGTGGTTTGATGGGACGATGAGTCCATGTAGTTGTTGAGTTGAACATGATGTTATGAAACTCATGAATTGAACATGTCATGAGGCAGAGGTATAGTTCTTATGATGAAGTGAGCGAGTATTGCTCATTCGATGGATCGTTGAATATTGATTGTTGAACCAATATTCCTTGGTTTGAGCAAATATTTATCATCTGAGAAAGTGTTCCTCATGTGATGAATTGTTGAATATTTGATCGTCTGAGCATGTGTTGCTCATCTGATGGATTATTGGCAGCGCACCAAAAATATTAATTAGAATACTGGTCGTTGAACCAAGCATAATTAATAAAATTAATGACCATGAGGTCGTCGTAAAATTATTAAGGTTGGAATCTTGAATGATGATCCTTGGATTCAGAACCCTAATTTGATCAATTGATGATCAATTCATGGTTTGTCAGAAGTTTAACCATGGGATGAAAGAGGGAGAGACTACATGGGACCGTGGATCAACCATGTAGTGTCCATATGCTCACGTGATCAAATACAAAGAACTCCTGAAGAGTTGACGATTTTTTGGTGAAAGAATGATTAAATGCTGGTTTAATCATTTATTCGAAAATGCTCGTCTGAGCCTTAGGTGAGAAAACCTAATTAATTATGACAGAGTGAGGGACCGACCATGGGGTCATGAAACCGACCCTGGGTAGTCATGTGACCGCCTGATGATCACTTCATGAAAATCCAAAGTGTTTGGAAGAGTCTTGGACCTAATACGTGCAATTGTGCAAATTAGGTCAAAACTATGAAACTTGATGGGACCGGCTTCTGTAAGCCAAAGACCCAATCTTTGTCGGTCAAGATAGCGTGCTCGTGTCCCCAAGGCGTCCGCGTCTCAGTCCTGAGAATTTTGATATTTTGTGGCGTGCAATTGAGCATCCTTCGAAAAAATATGTCAAAATTAGGGTTTAGACGAAACTGAGGAAAAATACCATGAGATGATGGAAAATAATTATAAAATAAGGAATAAGGAGGCGTGGGCCGCCGAGGCCAAGGCATGGTCGGCAGGTCGTGACCACGGTCCCGTGGTGCCATTTTCCTTAATTTTATAATATTTTTGATGATTTTATGAAAAATTCATGAATTTTAAGAAATTTGATGAATTTATGGAGTTTCCATGAATTGAAGGAGTTTCCATGAGTTCAAGGAAGCAAAAAATATTAACATAATAAAAACACGGGCTTGTGCGACCGTGAGGGCGTGGCCGGCCGGCTAGGGGCCCGGTCCCACGAGTTTTCATAATTTTTTATATTTTTAAAGTATTTTTCATGATTTGAGGAAATTTTTCCTAATTTGAGAGAAATACCATGAAATCAAGGAATTTGATGAATTCAAAGAAAAATAAAATAAAATAATAAAATAAGGGGCGTGTGGGACCGTCTAGGGAATTGTCGGCCGGCTAGTGGCCCGGTCCCACAAGTTTTCATAATTTTATTTATTATTTGATGTTTTGTGCAAAATACCATGAAATCAAGGAGTTTTTTCATGAAATTAGAGAAATAATAATAATAATAAAATAATGAGGAACCGTGAGATGTGGGGCCGGATGGGACCAAGGCATGGCCGGTTGGCCAACGGTCACGCCCCACACTTCTTTTCTTAATTTTATATTATTTTTTTTACGAATTTATGAAAATACCATGAAACCGAGGAGTTTCCTCGAGACGAAGGAGATTTGATAAAATGAGAAAATTTTCATGAAATCATGGAAAATATAAAAATGCATTAAAAATATAAAACTGGCGTGGGATTGACCACGACACGGTCGGTCGGTCCTGTGTCCGTGCTCCCAGCACTCTGGACAATATTTTTAATTATTTATTATTTTCTTCCCTATTTTGCATACGTTTCATTGTATTTTGAAATACTCGTTCGTGCGGTGACTGTTAGTGTATCGTCGTTGAATACACCTTCTCCATTTGAATCGGGGCTTACTTAGAGGTAGCTCAGACGCCCGGTTGTGATTATTTATTACTAATTGTGGAATTCGGTGGAGAATAATTCATAAGATCAGCTGAGGATTCGACTACGAATTCAGAATAATAAAGTGAGCATTACCATTCAATGGGATCGCAGATTAGACTATAGAATCGGAGTAATTAAGATTTATCTATTACCATTTATGAGACCAGTTGTGGATTCGATCATGAAATCGGAGTAATGAGATAATATAGTTATTGCTATTCTATGAGATCAAGCCGTGGATTCGATCATAGAATCAGAACAATTGTTATTGCCATTCCATGGGACCAGTCGTGGATTCGACCATGGAATAGGAGCAATAATAGATTATTCTGGGAATTCAGTAGTGAATGTCACGGCAGAATTAATCTTAATTAGGAATAATTAACTTTGTGGCTCTATACTAGCAGAGCAAGCTGTCTAGGAGCATTAATTATCCCGATATGAGCTTGTCGCTAAGTCATATCCTTTATATAGTCAGGGTAAACTCGTTGTTTGTTCTTTAAGACGTTATCGCTCTATACTAGCAGAGCAAGCTGTCTAGGAGCCGTCTATCTCGTGATACTGTAGATGGTGGATTTTCGACAAGGGATAAAATCGTAAACCCATAATTAAACGAACCTCTGATCCAACAATCAGACGTGAGTATTGAGACACGGGTCTCTCATCGAATTCTCAACGGAGAGTACTTTCTCTCAGAGTACATGTCGATATGTAGTCTCACGACTGGACAACGACATATCTCATGAATACTGAACACTTTCAGTGATTATTTCTATATAGTATCACGAGATGCACGGCTCCTAGACAGCTTGCTCTGCTAGTATAGAGCGATAACGTCTTCAGGAACAAACAACGAGTTTACCCTGACTATATAAAGGATATGACTTACCGACAAGCTCATATCGGGATAATTAATGCTCCTAGACATCTTTGTCTGCTAGTATAGAGCCACAAAGTTAATTATTCCTAATTAAGATTAATTCTGTCGTGACATTCACTACTGAATTCCCAGAATAATCTATTATTGCTCCTATTCCATGGAATGGCAATAACAATTGCTCCTATTCCATGGTCTAATCCACGACTGTCCCATGGAATGGCAATAAACAATTGATCTGATTCTATGATCGAATCCACGGCTTGATCTCATAGAATAAGCAATAACTATATTATCTCATTACTCCGATTTCATGATCGAATCCACAACTGGTCTCATAAATGGTAATAGATAAATCTTAATTACTCTGATTCAATGGTCGAATCTACGATCCCATGGAATGGTAATGCTCACTTTATTATTCTGAATTCGTAGTCGAATCCTCAGCTGATCTTATGAATTAATAATAAACATCTTATTACTCAGTTTTGTGAATTATTCTCCACCGAATTCCACAATTAGTAATAAATAATCAACAACCGCGCGTCTGAGCTACCTCTAAGTAAGCCCCGATTCAAATGGTGAAGGTGTATTCAACGACGATACACTAACAGTCACCGCACGAACGAGTATTTCAAAATACAACGAAACGATGAACCTATGCAAAATAGGGAAGAAAATAATAAATAATTAAAAATATTGACCAGGATGCTGGGAGCACGGACACACGACCGACCGACCGTGTCGTAGTCAATCCCACGCCAGTTTTATATTTTTTAATGTATTTTTATTATTTTCCCTGATTTGATGAAAATTCTCTCATTTTATCAAATCTCCTTCGTCTCGAGGAAACTCCTCGACTTCATGGTGTTTTCATAAACCCATGAAAATAATATAAAATTAAGGAAAATAGTGTGGGGAGTGACCATTGGCCAACCGGCCATGCCTTAGTCCCAGCCGGCCCCACACCTTATGGTTCCTCATTATTTTATTATTATTATTATTATTTCTCTGATTTCATGAAAAAACTCCTTGATTTCATGGTATTTTGCAAAAATTAGGAAATAAATAATATAAAATTATGAAAACTCGTGGGATCGGGGCCCTAGCCGGTCCCACACACTCCTTTATTTTATTATTATTTATTTTATATTCCTTGAATTTATCAAATTCCTTGATTTCATGGTATTTCTCTCAAATTAGGAAAAATTCACTCAAATCATGAAAAATACATTAAAAAATATATAAAATTATGAAAACTTGTGGGACCGGGCCCTAGTCGGCCGGCCATGCCTCCCACGGCCCCACACGCCCTTGTTTTTATTATTTTAATATTTTTGCTTCCTTGAACTCATGAAAACTCCTTCACTTCAGGGAAACTCCCTAAATTCATCAAAACTCTTTAAATCCATGATATTTTCATAAAATCATGAAAAATATTATAAAATTAAGGGAAAGGCACCACGGGACCGTGGTCACGACTGGCCGTCCATACCTTGGTTTCACGGTCCCATGCCTCCTCATTCCTTTATTTTATAATTATTCTCCATCATCTCAGGTGTTTTCCTCAGTTTCAGCGAAACCCTAATTTTGGCATATTTTCTCGAATGGACGCTCAACTGCACGTCAGAAAATATCAAAATTCTCAGAACTGAGACGCTGACGCCTTGGGGACACGAGAGCGCTATCTTGACCGACCAAGATTGGCTCTTTGGCTTACAGAAGCCGGTCCCATCAAGTTTTACAGTTTTGACCTAATTTGCACAATTGCACGTATTAGGTCCAAGACTCTTCCAAACACTTTGGATTTTCATGAAGTGATCATCAAGCGGTCACGTGGCTACCCATGGCCGGTTTCATGACCCCATGGTCGGTCCCTCACTCCGTCATAATTAATTAGGTTTTCTCACATAAGGCTAAGACGAGCATTTTCGAATAAATGATTAAACCAGCATTTGATCATTCTTTCACCAAAAAATCGTCAACTCTTCAGGAGTTCTTTGTATTTGCTCACGTGAGCATATGTACACTACATGGTTAATCCATGGTCCCATGTAGTCGCTCCCTCCTTCGTCCCATGGTTAAAATTCTGACGAACCATGAATTGATCATCAATTGATCAAATTAGGGTTTCTGAATCCAAGGATTATCATTCCAGATTCCAACCATAATAATTTTACGACGACCTCATATTAATTATGCTCAGTTCAACGACTAGTATTCTAATTAATATTTTTGGTACGCAACCAATAATCCATCAGATGAGCAACACATGCTCAGACGATCAAATATTCAACAAGTCATCACATGAGCAACACTTGCTCAGATGATAAATATTTGCTCAATCCAAGGGATATTGGTTCAACAATCAATATTCAACGATCCATCGAATGAGCAATACTTGCTCACTTCATCGTAAGAACTATACCTCTGTCTCATGACATGTTCAATTCATGAGTTTCAGAACATCATGTTCAACTCAGCAACTACATGGACTCATCGTCCCATCAAACCACAAAGTCATCAATTGACTAACATACCACGAGACGTCAATCGTGTCACTTTGGGGGGATATCACTCAGGGTTTTGGTATGGCAGTCTACGACACGTGTGTTCAAACAGACGGTGGAATGTGAGCAAGTCGTGCAATCAGTTGAAGGAATTCACGAGGTAGTGGGCGGAAAATCGACCAAGTCTCCACACGTTGAGCAACTGGTTTCAAACACGATCTCCACTTCCCCACTCCTTGATTCCATCAACTGTCACACTTCATGGGGTCATGGTGTCTAAAATTCCAGCAATATAAATAAGTCTCTGAATCATGATTGAATCATCGACATCAATAATATCATCAATCTCACGTCTCATCGATAACACGAGATCATCAACTCATCAATTGAGCAACTACTCTCAATTGAGCAATTTCAATCATTCAGAGCTTATTATATTTAGAACTCACAAACCCACAATCTTTGATTACCATTGATTGCACACATTTCCCAGCTTCCCTCCTACAGATCAACCCATCCTCTCTTGTAACCGAATTTACTCTGGAACGGTCATTGTCTTGATTTAGGCCGGAGTACTACATATTGATCTCTCGAATCTAAAGCACCCCCTTTGCAGCGGTGCATCTGTGTGAGGTTTAACATTTCGCTCGATTCGAGGAGTCTCCTCCGTCCGGTCGTCTCTTCAATTCCTTAAAAACCAGCAAATTGTTTTTCCCCTTCTACAGATTGGCGACCACAGTGGGAGATCATTCTCTCGGTTGCAATCTCAGTTCTCACAAAGATGGTCGATCTTAGGTCTGGTTCAGTTACCAACTCGGGTTAAACACCCAACCCTAATATTGCAATATCTAGTGGTACCGCTAATACCACTCCTCTAGCGCAACCTTCTACTAATACTCCTCCAAGCACTGATGCTCCAGTGATCACCCTTGCAAGTGACGGCACTGGCGCCATCAACAATCCACTCTTCGATTGATCTCCTGAAGAAACCAGATGAAATCATCCTACCATAGTTGATCTCATGAAGGTACAGACTGACGTAGCTGCAGCACAGAAAGAGTTGTGTGCTTATCTCAAAACTCTCACAGACAATCTTGCGTCTGAACGAACTCAGCCTCAACGCGAGAAAGGAAAAACTAAAGAAACATCTTCAACTGCCGATCCTGAAATCTCTCCAATCCATGTTGTACATGATGAAGAATTCTGCAAAGCTGCAGATGACTCTCCAGCAATGGAACCTGCAAGTTTCATCACTCGTGAAGACCTGGAGCACTTTTTGAGGATTGAGGAAAAGACAAGGAATCATCTGTCCATCTTCACCAACCTTCATATCCTGCTGCCATACAGAGGATTCCTCTTCCAAAAGGTTATACCGCTCCAACATTCATTCTTTATGATGGAACATGCAATACTCAAAAACATATTTCTCGGTTTCTGGAATTATTGGGCGAACACGAGCACAACATGTCATCCGTCTGAAGGAGTTTTCAAAGTCTCTGACAGGCAGAGCATACACCTGGTACAAAAACATCGCACCGGGAAATATCACCGATTGGGGAGATATGATTAATGCTTTCTACAGAAAATACTTCTTCGTGTAAGAGAAAATCACTCTATCTGATCTAGGAAGGATGTTTCAAAGAATCAACGAACATTCTGATGATTATGTGAAATGGTTCACAGTTCAAGCCTTGGACTACCACGACCCCAATGTCACATAGCAGAAACTTGTAGACTTATGCATCAACAGAATGATCCCGGTCTACAGAGCATCGCTGGAAAACCTCCGGTTCCACACTTTCTCTGAACTTCATGAAGCATCCAAACGATCAGCGACTACTATACCTGCTTTACTGAGCAAAGTCTACAAGGTCGAGAAACCTCGGAGTAGCCGACGCCTGATCTACAAACAGTACAATTTCCAACCTTCCATGAATGTTGTTACTCAAGGAGGCAAAAGGAAAGCTTCTTCTCAAACATGCGACATCCAACACCTCATCCTACAAAAGCATCAACAAAGGATAACCAATCTTACACAAACCTCAATCCGGCATTAACGAACGGGGAGATGATCGGACATACTCAAACTTATCATGAAGCAGTGATCGAGTTACTAGAAGTCTGGGTTCAAGACTATGCAATCAAATCGCTGCTCATCATAGAGAGCCAACTGAAGAAAAATGAAGAAACCCAGGTACTGTCACCTTCATAGATTCATCAAATCATCCAACAAGTAACTGCAATATTTTGAAGCAAATTTTTGAAGAGAAGGTTGATCCACAATAGCTTCAACGAGGGACTGAAGGAGTACACAAGAGTCCTCTCCCAATCAGAAGCTTTACACTCTCTCTGAACAACCTATCAAAGAGGCAGTTCAATCCTGGTCGAATGTGAATTGCTCTATCTGTCGAAGGCACGAAGGAGAGACATGTTCACAACACTGAATGCATCATGAAAAGAAGCCCATTCCGAAAATACTTCTTGAGCCTCCATCCACGGACCAAGAGGTGTACGACTGGGGACTGCTTACCACAGTCAATCTCAGAAGAAACGAAATTGGGAAGAACGTTGATCGATGCTGACACCGCCATCAACAACATTCCACTGAAAACCATTGGATCCACATGCATCACTCGACAAGAAGATACTCATGCTCCACCTCAATCAGAGACCTTGAAAGAGCGCTCGGAAATACTTATGGCTACATCATTCTCAAACTGAACATAAGTTCAACCTGGACAGAAACCAATGAAGATCCAGGATATGACACGTCCTTCAGAAGAGCATGGATCCACGCTGAAAAGTTGGGTACTTACAAAGCGCCTTTGGTTACATATCTCTCCAACAAATAAAATTCTGATCCAGAAGATTTGACGGACATTCCATCATCAGAGCACTTGGAGGAATTTCAAACTTTGACGAGATTGAAGCAAGAACCTGCAAAAGATGCATAGACATTCATCAAGAGGTTCCACACTCAGGAAAGTCTCATTCCTCCCGTGTCTACGTCATTTATTTCCTCACATGCTATGTAGCATGGGGACTTAATTCTGCTAGCAACTGTGCAAGACGTTATGAATGGTAACTTCACCGCATTAGTATTTTACCAAGTGGTTGAATCTGACATTTCTCTGAATCGATCACTAAGACTTTCATTGCTGAGATGATGTCCAAACATGGCAAAGAACACTTTGGGATTTTCTACAAATCCTTGCAAGAGCGTCCATGTGTGCCACAAAATTAAAAAGCTCTGACTTCTGCACAAGTGTTGAATCCCACTGCTGCAACGAAAGGAATGCTGAATCAACAGAAGAAAGTCGGGGCCCAGACGATCAAACCTAAGACATGCTCAAGGGGTATGACACTCCAACGCTCAATCATCTAAGAAGCCTTCAAAATTGTACTCCCAATCAAAGAGTACACCTTTGATAATGGATCCTCTGGCTTCAACACAAATATCTTGACACTGATTCAACACCAGCACGACACTACATTCGATAAGTCTTCATTATCTCATTATAAGACTTCTGAAAAAGATGCAACATCATTCACACATGAATGTTACCAACTCCTTCAACATACACTGGGCAACCTGAGGTGATTCTGTGAAACTTCATCGACGGGACTTCTCTACATCAAAAAACCCTACATGACTGAGGAACTTGTTCCCTTCACCGATCTAGAACGGATATTTCTGCTGATATCTTCCACAACAACGTGGATTCACTTACAAAGCCGCTTCACGATACGGTCATGCTTTCAAGATCACTCAGGCTGAACTCCCAGTATACCGGATTCTCAACTCAATAACTACTTCGTGAATTCAAAAGGCTCACTGTATGAAGGAACAAAAATTATATATATAATCATATATCTAGCCTTTTCGGTCTTTAGAGAAACCTCAACCATGGTATCAACATCAACAATAATCTCTAGAGTAACACCATCCATGATCTTAGCATCGACAAGGATATCTGGAGCATAATAATTCACGGTCTCAGCACCAACAACGGTCTCAGGAGCAACATCCTCATGACAAGGCTCCATCAACTAACCATTCTCTGAAGTATTGCTCGAGGAAACGGACTTCTCGAAGCACTAATGATTCATATCAAGGCGTGTAGACATGAAATATGCTCACATGAAAGTCTTTCTGAAGATTGCACGATGGGCGGGCACAACACCAAAGTCTTCTACAAGATGTTCTCATCACCTCTACAAATGAGATACAACATACTTCAGCAAATGGGTTTAAAAAAAACGTACCAACGAGTGAGGAATGAGACGATACTTCCTCAACAAAAGATGTTCGTCTATGTCTCTTATACAACTTACCAAATGGGCGCATCAATCGGACGCACGAGCTGAAAGATATGGCCTTTACCGTCAGGTCTACGAAATCTAAAACATTTGTACGGGATTAAAAACTACAAATTTGCACGCTTTGTTGGATGACCTCTACAACTCCAAATTGAGTGATTCTTGTCTCAAGGGATAACTCAGTCTCTTATCTTCAAAAGTTGGGGTCAAGCATCAAATTCCGACGTCGTATGAGGTTCCTACATCTTCCAGAGCATACAATATGCAAGCAGTAATTCTTAGACGGTATTCATGACTTCCACAGTCGGTCGGTGTACACCAGGTCTTTCCACTAAGTACTTCATCAAGGTACCTCCAACTTCGACCATCTAGGTCTTTACATCAATTTTTCTACCTGGGTCCTCTATCCAAGTCTTGCCAGAAGAAGAGAAAACGAAGAGGAGAGATCTAACCAAAATACTGGGGACTGACGATCCACTGATCATGACGACCAGTTTCACAGTCCAAGACTCGTGGCACCAGACTCTCATGTGCTAATCATTCATCATAAAAGTAATGCTACCATCGGGACATGAAACCGTGGTCATTACATCATCCCCTCTCAAGAGCAACCTCAGCTATGGTCCCATGACCAGGGTTTCAGAAGCGATGTTTCTACGACTGACAGAAGCAAGATGGCGCTGCAAGCACCATGATCATGTATCAATCAAGGGGTCCTGATCTCAAACGAATCAACGACATTAAAATCCTTCACCAACCGTTCAAGACACAAGCGAATGGTCTAAGAACACAACATGAGTGTTTTACAGCAAGCTCGGCTGAGATGATTTTACACTGTCCTGTACAAACCGACGAGCTGGGAGCAATTGGTGAAGAATCGAGGGATGGGTCATATACCATTCTCTTCGTATGAAGGTCCTCTACAACATATCCAAAATTCAAAACAATTGGAGAAACGAGCAAAGAGTTGTGGCCAAAACATTGGACCACATGCCAGCTGAAAATTTTCTGAAGGTCTCCTGGAAGTTTACTGTTTCGTCGATTTCACATCCTAAACATGCTCGGAACTCAAAAGGCTTCTTTGTAAAAGTTTGGAAATTTCCTGGGCATGAGGATACATGGGTCGACCGCGAAAATCCGACATCGGACGAAGATTCTACAACAATTTCAACGAAGACCTAACTTCTGAATTTTCTGATGACGAAATTCTTCATTCATCCAATCAGGAGCTACACCATCAACACAAAGCCGAACTTCATCTTCAGCCGATAGTCTCACTTGCTGAAGTCGGCGGTGCTTCTGCTAATGAGGGACGACTCTCGGATGATCGAGAGACATACAATATGTCAGCTTCCAGTGTCTCTGAAAGGTTGATTTTCCTCAGTATGAGCATCCGCAGAAGTCTTCATCTTTGACTTGATATTTTGGAGCGCTCCACGGAAGATCCCGAAGAGTGGTTGTAACCAGAAGTCACCACTATCTGAGGCGCAAGGCATGGAGTCATGGATATACCAATAACAAACACGCAACAAAAATGGTAATCCTCAACTCTTACTTATTTACGGTTTCAAGAACCTAGTGATAATAACGTAAAAACCTCGAAAAACTTGCTCGCTTCTTCAAACTTGCCAAGACGAGCAAAATTCATTATTTAAAGTCAACACCTGACTTTGCGTGAAACTATGAATAATTCACATAACCTTTCATGTGAACATTCGCTGATTTTCTACATGTGTGCATACACTATAAAATCGCAAAACTCATACATACATTATTTCATCACGTATACAATTGCTTACTTTCAGCAATTGCTCAAAAATCATGACTTGATTTTCATAAAGCCGTGAACAACCCACGTAAATTTTTACTATGTGAACACTCACTGATCTTCAAAAATTGTACAGACGTCCATTCTACAATTGTGAAAACTCACATATAGACATTATTTCACCATGTATAATTGTCTACTTTCAACAGTTGTTCAAAATCAAAACATTGATTTTACAAAATATATATTCAACGTGAAACTCACGTAAATTTGAAAAATATATCTATATTTTTGCTCCCTCGCACGAGCATCTGTCTTTGAAGCGAGAGTATTTTCAAAGATTTCCGAAAGCTCGAAGATAAAAATTTTCATGAAGGCTCATAAACAAAATTTTATTACTAACAGACGCACGTCTATCAAAAAAAAAACTTTTCTCTCGTACGAGCATCCACCTTTGAAACGAGAGTTTATTCCACTTTGTGAAATCTCACATATTTAAAATATAAAATTGGTTTTCGTGAAAGCTCATAGACGAATTTTATATCATTAGACTCAGGTCTATTTTGTTTGTTCCTTAAACTAACGAACGAACGAGCGTCTATTCATAAAACAAGGATTTGTTTTCATGGGCCCATCCCGCGAATCCTAAACGACCAAGGTCTGTCGTCCAAATCAGCGGTTCAACGCCAATTATGCTCATCAGACGATGACTCTCATGCCACTGATCTTCATCAAGTCATGGTTGCTCATACTATCGAAATCCGGTAACGTCTAACTTACGACTAAGTTCAATTACTTATTATTTATGGCCGGAAAATCACCATTTAATGCTGACTGAGGAACACGCTTTCCTCAGTAAGCAGGGGACTTAATGTAGATGGTGGATTTTCGACAAGGGCTAAAATCGTAAACTCATAATTATACGAAGCTCTGATCCAGCAATCAGACGTGAGTATTGAGACACGGGTCTCTCATCGAATTCTCAACGGAGAGTACTTTCTCTCAGAGTACATGTAGATATGTAGTCTCACGACTGGACAACGCATATCTCGAATACTGAACACTTTCAGTGATTATTTCTATATAGTATCACGAGATGGACGGCTCCTAGACAGCTTGCTCTGCTAGTATAGAGCGATAACGTCTTCAGGAACAAACAACGAGTTTACCCTGACTATATAAAGGATATGACTTACCGACAAGCTCATATCGGGATAATTAATGCTCCTAGACAGCTTGCTCTGCTAGTATAGAGCCACAAAGTTAATTATTCCTAATTAAGATTAATTCTGCCGTGACATTCACTACTGAATTCCCAGAATAATCTATTATTGCTCCTATTCCATGGTCGAATCCACGACTGGTCCCATGGAATGGCAATAACAATTGCTCCTATTCCATGGTCGAATCCACGACTGGTCCCATGGAATGGCAATAAACAATTGTTCTGATTCTATGATCGAATCCACGGCTTGATCTCATAGAATAACAATAACTATATTATCTCATTACTCCGATTTCATGATCGAATCCACAACTGGTCTCATAAATGGTAATAGATAAATCTTAATTACTCCGATTCTATGGTCGAATCTACGATCCCATGGAATGGTAATGCTCACTTTATTATTCTGAATTCGTAGTCGAATCCTCAGCTGATCCTATGAATTAATAATAAACATCTTATTACTCAGTTTTGTGAATTATTCTCCACGAATTCCACAATTAGTAATAAATAATCAACAACCGGGCGTCTGAGCTACCTCTAAGTAAGCCCCGATTCAAATGGTGAAGTGTATTCAACGACGATACACTAACAGTCACCGCACGAACGAGTATTTCAAAATACAACGAAACGATGAACCTATGCAAAATAGGGAAGAAAATAATAAATAATTAAAAATATTGACCAGGGTGCTGGGAGCACGGACACACGACCGACCGACCGTGTCGTGGTCAATCCCACGCCAGTTTTATATTTTTAATGCATTTTTATTATTTTCCATGATTTGATGAAAATTCTCTCATTTATCAAATCTCCTTCGTCTCGAGGAAACTCCTCGGTTTCATGGTGTTTTCATAAATCCATAAAATAATATAAAATTAAGGAAAAAGTGTGGGCGTGACCATTGGCCAACCGGCCATGCCTTGGTCCCAGCCGGCCCCACACACGGTTCCTCATTTTTTATTATTATTATTATTTCTCTAATTTCATGAAAAAACTCCTTGATTTCATGGTATTTTGCAAAATAAAAAATAAATAAAATTATGAAAACTTGTGGGACCGGGCCCTAGCCGCCGGCCATGCCCTAGCCGGTCCCCACACGCCCCTTTTTTATTATTATTATTTTATTTTTCCTTGAATTCATCAAATTCCTTGATTTCATGGTATTTCTCTCAAATTAGGAAAAATTCAAATCATGAAAAATACTTAAAAAATATAAAAATTATAAAACTCGTGGGACCGGGCCCTAGCCGGCCGGCCATGCCTCCCACGGCCCCACACGCCCTTGTTTTTATATTTTAATATTTGCTTCCTTGACTCATGGAAACTCCTTCAATTCAGGAAACTCCCTAAATTCATCAAATCTTTAAATCATGATTTTCATAAAATCATAAAAATATTATAAAATTAAGGAAAAGGCACCACGGGACCGTGGTCACGACGGCCGACCACCTTGGTCACGGTCCCACGTCCTCATTCCTTTTTTATAATTATTTCCATCATCTCATGGTGTTTTCCTCATTTCGAAACCCTAATTTTGGCATATTTTCTCGAATGGAACGCTCAACTGCACGCCAGAAAATATCAAAATTCTCAGGACTGAGACGGGACGCCTTGGGGACACGAGCACGCTATCTTGACCGACCAAGATTGGCTCTTTGGCTTACAGAAGCCGGTCCCATCAAGTTTCACAGTTTTGACCTAATTTGCACAATTGCACGTATTAGGTCCAAGACTCTTCCAAACACTTTGGATTTTCATGAAGTGATCATCAGGCGGTCACGTGACTACCCAGGGCCGGTTTCATGACCCATGGTCGGTCCCTCACTCCGTCATAATTAATTAGGTTTTCTCACCTAAGGTTCAGACGAGCATTTTCGAATAAATGATTAAACCAGCATTTGATCATTCTTTCACCAACAAATCGTCAACTCTTCAGGAGTTCTTTGTATTTCCTCATGTAAGCTCATGGACACTACATGGTTTATCCACGGTCCCATGTAGTTGTTCCCTCCTTCGTCCCATGGTTAAAATTCTGACGAACCATGAATTGATCATCAATTGATCAAATTAGGGTTTCTGAATCCAAGGATCATCATTCCAGATTCCAACCTTAATAATTTTACGACGACCTCATGGTCATTAATTTTATTAATTATGCTCGGTTCAACGACCAGTATTCTAATTAATATTTTTAGTACGCAGCCAATAATCCATCAGATGAGCAACACATGCTCAGACGATCAAATATTCAACAATTCATCACATGAGCAACACTTGCTCAGATGATAAATATTTGCTCAAACCAAGGGATATTGGTTCAACAATCAATATTCAACGATCCATCGAATGAGCAATACTTGATCACTTCATCGTAAGAACTATACCTTTGTCTCATGGCATGTTCAATTCATGAGTTTCAGAATATCATGTTCAACTCAGCAACTACATGGACTTATTGTCCTATCAAACCACGAAGACATCAATTGACTAACATACCACGAGACGTCAATTGTGTCACTTTCAGGGGATATCACTCAGGGTTTTGGTCTGGCGGTCTACGGCACGTGTGTTTGGAATGTGAGCAAGTCGTGCAATCAGTTGAAGGAATTCACGAGGTAGTGGGTGGAAAATCGACCAAGTCTCCACACGTTGAGCAACTGGTTTCAAACACGATCTCCACTTCCCCACTCCTTGATTCCATCAACTGTCACACTTCATGGGGTCATGGTGTCTAAAATTCCAGCAATATAAATAAGTCTCTGAATCATGATTGAATCACCGGCATCAACAATATCATCAATCTCACGTCTCATCGACAACACGAGATCATCAACTCATCAGTTGAGCAATTTCAATCATTCAGAGCTTATTATATTCAGAATTCATACACCCACAATCTTTGATTACCATTGATTCCACACATTTCCCAGCTTCCCTCCTACAGATCAACACATCCTCTCTTGTGACCGAATTTACTCTGGAACGGTCATTGTCTTGATTTAGGCCGGAGTACTACAGATTGATATCTCGAATCTAAAGCACCCCCTTTGCAGCGGTGCATCTGTGTGAGGTTTAACATTTCGCTCGGTTCGAGGAGTCTCCTCCATACGGTCGTCTCCTCAATTCCTTAAAAACCAGCAAATCGTTTTTCCCCATCTACAGATACTATATAGAAATAATCACTGAAAGTGTTCAGTATTCATGAGATATGTTGTTGTCCAGTCGTGAGACTACATATCTACATGTACTCTGAGAGAAAGTACTCTCCGTTGAGAATTCGATGAGAGACCCGTGTCTCAATACTCACGTCTGATTGCTGGATCAGAGCTTCGTATAATTTTGGGACTAGATTTAATAATTTTGGGCTTAAACTTAAATTTTATTTAATTTGGGGCTTGACAATATATAAAAGGGCATGAATGTATTTTAATAACTCAGAGCCTAGATTTAAGCTTCTTTTAATGAAGGGCCTCATATTATGGGTTATCCATGGGTTGGGTCTTAGCCTAATTTCTCCTTACTAGAATCGATGTAGAATTCTCGTCCGGACTCGGATTTTGACGGTCCGCCTCTCCGTTCTGAACGGAAAATAATTTCCTATCTCCCTACGCGAGAATATTTAGGTTTCGAGCTCGTTCGGGAGGTGAAAACAGCTTGACAGTAAAATTCAGGAAGAATTCAGGAGGAGGGATGTTGCGGGCCCGAGGTGGCATAGTCGCGCCCAGTCACCTATTTTCGTTCATGGAGCAAGAAGGAATCTTCATTTTGTTCAAACTCTAGAAACTCCGTCCGCATGAAAAGAGGTATCGACCCTCTTCTGTTGCTCGTCTGGATCTGTGCTTTCGTCTGCAGTGTCTCTCCAGTGGATTCCAAAATTTACCAAAACTCCACTGTATTCTTGGGATGGATGGATGAAATATATGCTCGGAAACGATCATGTCAGGTCTAATATTGGAGATTGTTGTTGCGCTGTCGGTCCATCCTTGACTTTAGGTTGTTCAGTGTCTGGACCTTCTAATCGCGATGATCGATATGTTGTGGATGATTGTATGGTAGAAGTCTTCCGAAGACACAATTTGAAATAGATGAGTTGGGAGACATTGTTTTGTCGTTGTACTGCTATCAAGTCTTCAAGGACTTTGTTCCAAGACACATCCTTCGAACCAGCTTCTGAATCTTGGACAATCGTATGGAGTGGGACGCGGTGAGCAGTCCCCAGTTATATTTCTGTTAGATCCGATGACATGGCCGAATATGTGAATATATCTTTGTGGCATGCTTTTGGAGTCCTCGATGTACATGTACGGCTTCATGTTGAGAAATTCTCGTGGCTCGTAAAACTTCGGCAGTGACGATGTTGAAATCAGAAATAACCAGGTTGAGGGGAGTGAAGGCGTCCCATGATGGTAGTCTCCATTTGTAGCATATTTTCATTGCATCGCCTTGAATCCATGTCCACGGGATTTGATACAAGCTTATTGTACTCTTCTGGATGTGACATTGGGATGCACATGGACGAAATATTCTAGATAGCGGGGAAGTAGGAATGACAGAGTTATGTTGTTTATCGTGGCTCCCTCTATTTTTTCAAGAAAATGTTTCAGCCGCGTTTCTGGAGTTATTTCATGAGTCTTTGATGGTCGTCGGGATGGACTGCGATGAGCAGTCCCCAATCGCATTTTTCTTTAATTTCTGAAGTTGTTTTCCTCTTAGCAGGCTTGGGATCCTCCGCGGCCTCGTAAAGTGTTGAAGGCGTCTTCTAGACATAGAGGTGATGATAATCTTGCTATACCCTTGAAGAGTAGATGACCTTGTTGTGGCTATGACCTTTTGGTTGACTGTGTCTTCTGATCTTTGACAGTGAAGGGATTCCGTGTATATCCTCAGTCCCCAAGTATGGTTTACATGTTTTCATCTTTGTAGCGATTGCTGCTGTGGTGAAGCTCTGACTGGTATCAACAAATGAGTGGCAGCAGTTTTTGGTAGCAGATGTAATCAGAAGAGACTACATTGTCGTGGTAACAAAGTAGGTTGGCTAGAATTGTATGGGAATCCATAGAAGTACAGGGATTGGCTGGATGCGTAAGCGAGCAAACTACCCATGAACATGAGTTTTGGCGGGATGGATTAAAAGGCGGTTATGACTACGAAGATTGGTTGGCTGCAATCATGATCCTTGACATGGGGAGCGTGGTGGTACGACCCTTTGCAGGAAGGAGTGGAGGCCACGGTATGATTCTCGGAAGGAGGAAGCGACGTTGAAGCAACTTCGGCTCTTGGAGAAGATGTTGAAACTTAAGAACCTATACGCTGAAGCTTCGACTTCGGATCCTGCAGAAGCTTATGGAGAGAATGCTGAAGCAGAGTGGCTGCTGGAGCGAACGTTAAAGCGGAGCGGCTGTTGAAGCGAACATTGAAGCGGAGCCGCTGCTGGAGGACGTTGAAGCGGAGAGGCTGCGTCAATCAGTGTGCTGTCAAACTGGACACCCTTCAAGCGAACAGTGGTTAGGAGTCCCCAGTTCTATCTATCGTGCTTTCCAAGAGAAGTAGGGGTTTGGGAACGGCTTCCTGGCTGGAAATAGCTTCTTTCCTGACGCAACGCGGTTTAAGATGAAAATATGTCTTGACGTTGCGCCTTGGGAAAATATAGAATCTCTCATAAATGTTTCATCATAGACTGCACAATTTTGTGGCGAAGTCCCCACAAATCATGCATCTCCTGACAGGAAGAGAGTCTTTGTGAACTCAGGGGGGTTGCTGATCTCCTTGCCTCAATTTTGAAGAAGTCGTTCTTGATCTCTACATGTGATGAAATTGTATTGCTGGTTCCATTCCTTTGAGCATTCAAGAGCAACGCTGGAAGGATGCAAGCTGCTGGTGCTGGGAAGATGCAAGCTGTTAGCGCTAGATCGGATCGGAATGGGCGTTGGATTGGCTCGGAATGGGAGCTGGATTGGCGTGGATGCTGGCTTGGTACGTCGCTGGCTTGGCATGGGTGCTGGCCTGGCGTGGGCGCTGGCTTGGCGTGGGCGCTGGCCTGGCGTGGGAGCTGGCTTGGCACGGCGTCGGCTTGGCATGGCGCGGTAGCAATAAGGTGGGAAAGCATATTCCAGGTATGTACTCCAGCGTTTCTCTTTCAATTTGTTTTCTTGTTTTTCTTGTGTTTGTGCAAACCCTAGCCATAGGTATGCCTTCCATAAATCTGTAGAAATATTGTTCTTCTCTTAGAATATCACCGTAGTAGCGTCGACTACCTCATGAATAGTGACTGGTAATCGCTATTATGCAAAGTAGGTACGTACGGGTAGGTGACTGATTCCACGAAGAACTGGGCGTTAGGGTTTCTCTGAGATCCAAAAGTTGCAGGCCAAGGTGACCGAAGGTCCTTCTACGGACGTGGTCAAACAACAAGAAGCGGATGTCAAAAGGTTGTCCAAAGAGTTGGAGCTGAAACAGGCGGTCCTCCAAATGACGAAGGACGCCTTCTTCGAGAAGAGCAAAACACCGTTGAATGGCTTCCTTTGAAATGCACTTCTGTCTTCTGAAATTCTTATGTTTCGTTTTTTTTTTTTGAAAGGCAAATGAAACACCTGGCTTATGGTTTTGATTTTCTGGATTTTTGGGTTGATAGACAAGTGTTACCTATGAGGGTTTTGGATTATTATTCGGGATGAACTGTTTTAGGATGATGCCGTTTTTGGTTATGATTGTAAGTGACACAAACATCCCAGGGAAGATATGGAACCGTGAACGTTGTGTGTCGGTAGATGACATGGAATGAAACATAACATGGCTATTGGTTTTATCATTCCCGTGAAAACTTGAAATAGTAAACCACGTATTTTGTCTAGGCAAGACTTACTCGGTTTTTTGGATCTGCTAACGAAAAATGAGTCAGGTGCAAGTGCGAGTTTTGTGGGAAGTACCGCGATTGTGGAAAGTCCCAGTCGTCCCTGAGTCACTTGATAATCGAGTCGTCGATCCCTGGGCGGATCATTTTCTTTTGACCTCTGGGAAGTCCCTAGTCGCCTCTTGCTGTGTCATGAATGGTAATCGAGTCGTCTGGTAACTGAGTCGTCGATCCCTGAGCGGATCGTATCGGGTCGTCTGGTAGATGAGTCGTCGATCCCTGAGTGGATCGTTTGCCTCTACCATTCTGGCGTCTGGGTCGAAGTATGAGATCGATGATTGAAAATTGACATTGTAACCGAAAGTTCTGGTTGTTTTCTGGATACTGATGACAACACTTGGTTTTTTTTCTGTGTTGTTTGGAAATAGGTGAAGGACCTATTTATACAAGTCATTGAGCGCAACCCTCATCTCATAGTAAGTGGAGGAGGTGAAATGATGGAGTAGTGGG
Organism: Papaver somniferum; assembly: GCF_003573695.1. NCBI lineage: Eukaryota > Viridiplantae > Streptophyta > Magnoliopsida > Ranunculales > Papaveraceae > Papaver > Papaver somniferum. Next base: position 105,650,454 of record NC_039358.1, read on the forward strand.
GTCGTGTAGGATTGTTGATTGTTACACGATCACACCTTTGCCCACTTCCCTCATCACTGTTAACCTTCCACCTTTTCCTGACACGTTCTTGTAATGGCGCGTTGCGCGCTGCACGCTGTAAGCCGCAAGAACAATACCCCATTAAGTATCCCCCAGTTTGTGACATGCTTGATGTCTCGAATGAGCGGATCATGGGACCCCCAGCAGGAAATAGTATACGGTGCTAAGTTAAATAACTAAGTTATTTAAGAAATTGATATTCATGAAATATCGTGTATACTCGATGCATGTAATGCATCGAAAACAATCACGTATGAAGCGTTGTTGTTTTAAAGATTAACCGAATAAGTCGCGGAGTAAGCGTCTTAAAATAGCATCACGTCCAACCATATTTGAGTAATCGTTTGGAGGCCGCATGGGAGAGCCATCCCCTGGTCGATCACTCCCTGTGGAAGAGTGGCGGACGGTGATCACTGAGGTGCTTCATTGGTCGTCTAGATTTTAACCTAGGCTGTCCAACCAAGCTGGCAAAGTTGGACGGACGAGATGGTTTACGGCATATATCTACGACCCTTGATAGAATTTTAGGGTTTTTAAGAGGTGCGCAAGCATCCCTCTTTGGCTTGATCGAATTCAAGCATGGGCGTTAATTTTGGTGGGATCGATCGGTCACGCATGGAGGCGGTCCGTTGTTTTGCACGTCTATACGTCTCAGTCCCATGAAGGCTTGATCTAGGCAACTCAAATTGACTGGAAAAGATGAGTGGTCGTGATCGATTTGCAACAAAAATCCATTGCCGCAAAGGATTTGGAAGCCGCGTAACATGCCACCTTCGGGCGTGCGTTTCGAGGCGCTCGGCCATGGTTCGCCTAGGCCGGCCGGTCACACGCACAGGTGGGCCCATGGTGATCACGTCGACATCCTTGGGACCTATTGAGTCTATATCTACACCCTCTGTTTAGGTTGGCGAAGATGGATGGACGCGATCGAACTACGACAGATATGCATCGCCGCAAACCCTAATTAGGGTTTTTAAACAGTCACGCACGCGTGACTCTGGCCAAATGGGCCCCATGTTGGCCTTACGCTGAACATATGTGCACCTTCCTGATGGTCCTAGGTGCGATCTAAGCCATCCAAATATGCTGACTAAGTTGGATGGTTGTGATCGTTTTAAGACCCTTGTGTAATTTACTCGATCTGTAGGATCAGAATCTCGCAACAATAATATCTTAGCGAAATTATCAACAACACAACACAACATCCTCGCAGAACAATTTCATAAATGATATAATAAACGACGTCAGCTAAAATCATGAGAAGGATGTGATGGTTCTGCGAAAATTAGAGAGTTTGCGAGATTAAGATTTGTAAGGTTACGAGAATGTCGCAAGTCATGTTCGAAAATAAAGGACAGATTAGCTGTCATCCACTATGTATTTCCCTATAAATAGTCGTTCAGTTGTAAAGGAGAGGGAGAGATCTTTTTTGAGTAAGAAACAAGTAAATAGGAGAGAGAAAGTCTAGAGAAGAGGTCATTCTTGATTCCTTTATCTTTTCTTGTAAGAATATTCAAAGATTGATCAATAAAAATTAAGAGTGTAAATCTAAAAGTGAGTTGAATAATAATGAAATCATATGAGGGGTGTAGTGTAGGATTTCCTGCAACTACATAATGGCGCTAGAAACAGGGAACTTGAAGATCGAAAGTTGAAAATTGTTGTTGAGATTAATATTGAGATTTGTGAAGATTTAGAGTGATTGGTTAAGAATTTTACATAATTTCTTGCAATTTGTTAACGTTGAAGAAATGGCTAGAAGAAGAAATACATCCGAACAACCGACTACTGTTAGAAGAAGTAAGAGAACTGCTGGGAGAGAAAGAAGTGAAATGGGGGAATCTACTAGAATGAGAAGTAATAGAGAAAATTAAATTCAACCACCAATTCAACAAACACTAGTACAAGGGAGGAATACAGATTATGATAGGGTGAGTATACACACTTGGCAATCAAATTCGGCAGAAGAAGTAGAAGAAGAGCAACAAACCAGAAACCATAGACAGGTAGAGAGAAATCAAGAAGCAGATGAAGGTATAATTCATGGAGATGAGGAAATTGGAGCGTTAGAAACGTTAAGACGAAGAATACATGAAGAAAGAAGAGCTGAGGCAGAAGAACGTGCGAATCTAACAAGGAAAAATCACGAATTGAGGATAGAAAATATAAGACTACAGAGTAGAAGATCGAGAAGTATTACAAAATCATATTCAAGATCGACTAGAATAGAAATGAGGCGAAACTCACCTACAATTAATGCTGGGAACAATATTCAAGAAGAAATATCAAATCCTAATGAAGAATATCGGGAAAATAGAGAAAGAGTTGATGATCGTTACGTTCCACAAAATGAAACTTTTGATGATGGGCAAAATGGTAGAAATAAAGAGAACGGACAACGTCAGGGACGAAATGACCAAGATGGCGAAGGAAATCGAGAGGAAGGAAGAAGAATTTTACATGAAAGAAAAACTCAAAGAAATCAACAGACGATTGAAGAAGAAATTGAAAGACATTATGTTGAACAAGCACGTTTAATCTGCGAACGTGAAAGATTGATAGCGGAAATGGAAGAACAAGAGCTTCAGAAGACAATTCGCCAGAACAATCACGACAATCGAGAAAGAAGGCGTACACAAAACCGGAATAACGGTAATATCAATGAAGAGTACGATAGAATAAAGAGCATGGCTGAAAGGCAGCGAATGGAATTAATAAGAAATGAACAAAATCATGAATGGGAAAATGAAAGACATAATCATTTGCGAATTCAAGATAGAGATGAAGAAGAAACTCGCAGAAGAAGACGAGATGAGGATAATGAAGAAGAAATGCAAAACTTCGCTAGAGAAGAAAGACATGAACGCAGAATAAGAGAGGAGAAATAAAAAGACCAATGGATCAAAATTCAGGTGTAAATAAAACAAATCTTGAAAAGAGTTAGAAGAAATGAGAGGAATGCTAAATAATAGAGGAGAAGTAGGCAGAAGACAATTGGATGAGCTATAGAAGCTGCGAAAACTCATTTACAAGGGAGTACAATTAGGAGGAAGGAATACCACTGAAATGCAATTTACCCGCATTAACCATCTTTTCGATGGAACAACTTGTGCAATTCAACACATTAAAGCCTACATGAGGTGCATGTTGCAATGGGAAAATCATGATGTTGTATTATGCAGTATTTCACATCCAGCTTAACAGGGGAGGCGTTAAAATGGTTCGAAGTCTACCAAAGAATACAATAACATCCTTCAATCATTTGCAGAACTACATTCCTAGGGGAATATATAAGTAATAATTCTTTGCGACCTGGTATAGAAGACGTGTTTGGATTAAAATAGAGGATTGGCGAAAGTTTTGAAAGCATGTGACTAAAAGATGGAGAACTATGTGTAGCGAAATGGCTGGCCGTGTAGATGAAGATTCTCTTATCATTTATCAATGCTATGTTTGCAACAAACCTATTGTATGTCCAATTTTTAGAGTCAAGAATACGATACCAATGACTGAATTGCGAGAACTTCAAGAGATACATTGCTCTAGCGGGAAGGCGAATGAAATGGAATCATATCCAGTTGCGAACACCATATCACAAACAACGAATGCAAGCTTATTACCCAAGCTAATAAATACAGTAGCGAATACTTCACAAGTACAACAGGAGAAGGTGACGGGTAACAATCAACAGAAACTAGGGCTATGGGAAGCCGAGATCAAGGAGTATGAAAGAGAAAGAATTTCTACAATCGTTGGAAATAACAAGATTCAAAGACTCGATCAAACCACAAGAAACTTATGGAGTCAAAGACAAAACTATAATAGGACAAGGAGGTCACAAGGTAGTATGAGAAGAAATCAAGATGCCACCTCTAAATGCAAGTGTGGAGAAAATATGGGAAGCTATAATTTTGCTGGAGAATATACCAACACGTGGAACGTGGGAACGGAACCACCTCCAAACCACAGAAGCCATGAGTTTTGTTTTATCATCATTTTCATGGCATACAACAAATGATTGCTGAAATGTAAAAAGTGGGCAATTAATAGAATTCTAATCGATACTGGAAGCTCTGTGAACATCTTATTTTATCATACTTATAAAACTATGGGAGGAAGAGATGATGATCTTATACCATCAACATATAAGATATATGGTTTTAATGGTACTACTAACAAGCCTAAAGGGGAGGTTACTATGCGAATTCCATTGAAGGGAATATCTTCCGAAATCTTATTTTGTGTCGTTGATGTAGAATCACCCTACAATGCGTTAATTGGTCGACCTTGGCTACATGGGATTCTAGGTGTAGCTTCAACTTTCCACCAGTGCATCAAATTCCCTCACCCCAGTGGTGTAGGAATCATAAAGGGAGATTGGGTAAAGGAAAGAGGTGTTACGAAGCTGAGATAGAATCTTGCGAAGGAAGAGCAAACAAGAAGGAAAACTGGCGACACAAAATCAAAGATACACAGAGAAGTGAGAGGTTAATGGTGGATGCAATCGAAAGAAAAGAAGAAGAGATGTTGCGAAACTAATGCTAGCTCAGAATAAAAATGATGAACATACCACTACCAAGGAAGCAGTAGTAGAAAATAATAAAGAAGCAGAGGAGGCAAAGGTAATAAAAACAGGAAATGTATGAATGATTAAGTTGTTGCGGCACTCTCGCAATAAGTAAAATTCTCAAGCATACAATTTATTGAATGACAAAATTGAGATTGCGAAATGCAAATACAATGTGATGATATACGAGACTCTCGCAGAGATAATGAATTTTACAAAAGATAATCAGAGAAAAATGACAAAAGAGAAAGAGGCGAACCTTTATGGCATACACCCTAGTTCGCGAATACAATTTCGCAAGAGGCAAATGTAAGACCTAAAGTACGTCATATAAGGGGGTACCTGTTGCATGGCTCAGGGAAAGGCTACACCACCACCGGAACCTGAGTCATGGAGATTTGGGGTCAATAAAGCCCATCCGGGAGAGGCACCTTGGATTCTCAGCTTAAGCATATGACTTAGGTTGGGCGACTAAGGTAATAAGGACTCTCCCAAGGAGTGCAGATCTGATCAAGGCGCCGAGGTACACGGTTGAGTCAAGAGTGCCAGGGACGTTTGAAGCGTACTTTGCCATTCTTGACAAGTCTTGGCTTATACTGCACTCGGCCTGAAGAAAACCCCACTTAGGGTGCAGTCTCGTAACCATAAGACCTATAGGTAAAAGGGATAAGAGGCTGCGAAAACAAGTGGTTGTTGTTAAAACTGGATGGGAGGAGCTAACCTTGTATGGTAGAAGTACGCCTCCTTGAAGGGGCAACCAGGGGGAAGATAAGGGCGGCACCCTCCATTAGGGAGCTGATAAGTGTCTTAATACGCAAATTTCATGAGGCTTTTTATTTGCAAGGGTATTAAGGCTTGTCATATTTGTGCAACAATCCTGAAGAGGCAATAATACAAAAGAAAAAGATAAGACGAGATCAATGGGTTTTCGCATGAAAGTGCGAAGACGTCCTGCGATTTCGTCGCAAGACGACAATGTCATGGGGCTTCATTTTCGCAAGAATATTTAGGCCTGTCATATTGTCGCAACATTCCTGAAGAGGCCACAATACAAAAGAAAAGGTTAAGGCAAGATCAATGGGTTTTTGCATGAAAGTGCAAAGACGTCCTGCGATTTTGTCGCAATGACAAGAGGTGGCATAATAAGACCTTTAATTAGGAAAGAAAAATAAGACCACATAGGAATGAGATTTTGAAAAGAATCAAAATTCACTTCGCATAAGGTTGCGAAATTATACATAATTAACTGCTATGAGAAATTGAGGCATACAATAAGAAAAATTTACAAAATCTCTCATTTGGATACAAATAACAGAGGCAAGTATGAGAATGAATGAAATTAGAAAATATTATTTGTCTCCATATGATAGATTTACACAAAGATTCAAAAATTAATAATTATATTGATTAACTGTATTGCAAGGAAGAATTGTTTTAATGAATGCATGTCAAAATGAAAGAAACACAAATATACAAAAAGAAGGAATAAATATACAAGTATTACAGAGAATCAAAGAAAGAAACAAAGACTACTTCTTAGTTGATCCTTCATTATCTTCACCAGACTTGTTTCCTTCTTCGTCTGCGTCAGAATCTTCATCACCATCAGATTCTTCATCATTAGCTTCGCTATTAGAAATAATCAGACTGAGAGTATTCTGTGGGATCTCTTCCAAGAGACAAGGATAATCAGAATGAGGGATACTATGATCGTCACAAACCATTTGGATAGTTTGATTGCGAAAATGCATAGCATCATTCTTAAAATTCACAACAGTGATCTTGATTTGATTCTTTAATTTAGAATACTTGTCGTTGCGAGAAGAAAGATTCTTTGCGAGTTCCTCCTTTTCAGCTTCGAATTCCTCAATCTTTTCACGATATCTACTTTCAGAATCTGCGAGCAAAAGACAATCGATTATTAACTTGATGAAAATTCATAAGAAACAAAAGATTAGTAAAGAAGAGCAGTTAATAACCTTCTCTGTCAGAAATCACATCTCTAATCAAGGTTGTATGCTCAACTTGGAGACTAACATTTACACCTAAATATTTTCTGGCATCATCTAAGTTTTTCGCAGCCCAAACAAATTCATCCTCGTTACTTATAAGAAGACGAGAACGAATTTGGTTTTCCCTTTCGCAGAGCTCGATGTTCTTGCGGTTAGCCTCATCCCGTTCAAGTTGAACTTTAAGAAGAGTCTCTTGGAATTTCGCCAAAGCCTTAGCACCTTGATCAGAGATACGATCCTTATCATTTATGAGACCGCTAATTTTGGTTCTTAACTCATTGGGTTTCTCTTTAGAATCAAGAAACAGACCCTTAAATCGGTTGGCTAAACCTAAACTAGACCTATGGTCAATTTCTAAGAGGCGAAATTTAGATCTAAGCTCATTCAGAGAAAGAGATGAAATTCTATCATTTGAGAAGCTATTTAAGGAATTATTAAGATGCTCAAGAAGGGTATCATTATCCAAGGCATTAGGAAATGAACGAAGAAGGGTAGCTTCATCAGAAAGACCATAAATGTCTGCAAAAAGGATCATTTAAATAAGATAAAACAACAGGATGAATGAATGAAGGGAAAAGAGAAAAGTAACATACCGTAAAGTTGATTATTAGCTTGCTGAAGACTAGAAATTTTGTTCTTATATGAAGAAGAATCAATTTCTAGTTGTCTATTTTTCTCGCGAAGACCTTTAACTTCAGCTTCCAATTCTTCATTCTTTGTGCGAAATTGAAGATTCTTCTTTTCAAGATTTTCGCGTCTCCTCTCTAGATCTGAGGCAACAGCAAAAGAAGCTTTTCAGCCTGCGAGAAAATATAAAAAGTATTAATATAGAAAGAAATTTTGAGCTATGACAATGAAGAAGTAAAAGGATGAAAGTATACCAGACTATTAAGAGAATGCAAGAAGTCGGGAGTCACTGATCTAGAAACTCGACGAAGAGAACTATCACCATCCAGCAAAGGGACATCGCAAATTGTAGCTAGAGCTTTGCAGGTATTAGCGAATTGGCTATCTCCCATTCCTTGCAGAGAATCAGAAAACAGGCCAGAGAGCTTAGCCATAGAAGATTCAGGTGGAAAATCTTCACTTGCGGCAAGATCATCATTGTCCTCATCATCCTTGTCACTTTCGGAATTTTCATGAGAATGAATATTTGAAGGAGAAGAACAACGGACTTTCCTTTTCTTTGAAGGAGGAGAAGTTGATTTTTCTCTGCGAAGAGCACCTTTGCTTTTATCACCAGTCTTCGCAACATCAGCAGGTTCTTCTATTTCAGCAATAATCTTCACACACAGATAGAAATAAGAAAGGGAAGCAACAATATACTGTTTAAAATCATAAGAGAAAAATTTCTTACCTCATCTGTATATGAGTGAAGATCTAACAAGGTACTAGCCCTCCCAGTCCTGTTATAACTATCTTTCAGTTTTTGGATATGTAGAATATCGCAAGGGTCAGCGAACAAAAGAATAAAGACAAATAAAGAAATATAAAGTGAGAAAAACTGGAAGAAACATACCTCTTTTTCTTTCTCGGGCCAAGAGAATACCCAAGGTTGATAAGTAGCGAGATTCTCAGGAAGAATATTTGATCCAGCAATATAAGGCCCTCTTAGCATCAAGGGAAAAACACACCATTTATCATCTTTAGATTAGCGAGGAGTTGTTTTCTTACCAGAATGCCAATCAATATCTTGCATAAGTAGTTTCGCTTCATCAATGTTATCTTTCCTTTTCAAACGAATACCCCAGCGAGTATTCTCTTTCTTCATGGAGATCAGTTCATAATTTTCAAAGAAGCTCACTACTGTATATTTCTTAGCAATTATTTCTAAGTCTGCGAATTTAGGATCCCTAAGTTCTTTGGAGTACAGAGATCCTTTACCAGTACCACGATTAGAGAACTCTAGCATCAGACGGATGTAATCCCCACTCAACTGGAAGATATCTCGCGAAAATCCCGAATGAGCAAGAATTTCATAGAACAGAGGGATATCTGGGTCGTAAAGAGGAATGGGAAGGTCTGCGAGAATTTGGCCTAGCAAAATTATGATTGATTGATCATCACAATATTGATCAGAAAAAAGTTTGATAGAAAGAATTGATTTGGCACTTTCACCAGGAATGGTAGAAAGTGTGAAACCTTTCTCTGCAAGATCTTTTTGAACGTCTTTTAAGTTCTTCTTATGTTTATGGCCACTTGGAGGCATATTTGAATATATAGTATGGAAATAAATAAAAAGTAAGAAGATTGAAGAAGGAAGGACTACAGTAGCGGAATTTACGGAAGAAAAATAGAGTTGCAGAGATGAGAGAATTGAAAGGGAAGAGAAAGTAAAAAGAAAGTGAGAAGAAGAGTAAAAAGAATATATAAGGAAGATTTTTTACTCGAATAAATAAACACCATTAAGACGAAAAGGCATGAGCGGTTGAAAAGCAGCGGTTACAGAAGACGTGTCAAGAAACGGATGGAAGAAAGAATACGTGTGATAAATGCAGAATATGAAACGATGGATAACTGCGGCATTTCTCACATCATTCTCTACTTCGCAGAAAAGATATGAGAAGAGGCAAGATGTAGGATCAGAATCTCGCAACAATAATATCTTAGCGAAATTATCAACAACACAACACAACAGCGTCGCAGAACAATTTCAGAAATGATATAATAAACGACGTCAGCTAAAATCATGAGAAAGATGTGATGGTCCTGCGAAAATTAGAGAGTTTGCGAGATTAAGATTTGTAAGGTTGCGAGAATGTCGCAAGTCATATTCGAAAATAAAGGACAGATTAGCTGTCATCCACTATGTATTTCCCTATAAATAGTCGTTCAGTTGTAAAGGAGAGGGAGAGATCTTTTTTGAGTAAGAAACAAGTAAATAGGAGAGAGAAAGTCTAGAGCAGAGGTCATTCTTGATTCCTTTATCTTTTCTTGTAAGAATATTCAAAGAGTGATCAATAAAAATTAAGAGTGTAAATATAAAAATGAGTTGAATAATAATGAAATCATATGAGGGGCGTAGTGTAGGATTTCCTGCAACTACACGATCTTTTAAAGCATCACGCAGCCATGTTTCGAGCAAACGTTCATTTCTTAATGGCATTGCCGTGAGAAAGCCGATCGGGTAGGTGAAGAGAGGATCCGCCAATGTGTGCATTAGCGCTTCACTGATCAATCACGGGACGATCCAAGCCGTCCAACTAGGCTGGCGAAGTTGGACGGTCGTGATGATTTTAAGACTGACCTGATCAGTCTCGCTCGTTCGAGCCTTTCCCAAAACAATACGACCACCCTATTTTAGAGCTGGCGTTCGGCAGGTGTTTGGGAGTATAGCGTGTGTTTGACCGGCTAGGGAATAAGCGGGCCCGCCGGTGGTCATCACGTTGATTGCCTGCTCCTGCTAGGGTTCGTCTAGGCTGGTTAAATCATGCGGTCAACTTGCGTGGCCGTGATCATTTCTGAGACTGATACAGACAGTCCAGATTTCCCTTAGGGAATTAAATATGCTCAATCGGGATAATATAAGCACGCCGATACGAGATTGTATTTGTTAGATAATGATGTAGCCTATACGGGCATTTCCTGCATACCTCACTATTGACACTTGGAGATTCATGTTACTCTGCTGAGAGTAACACTCAGTCATCATGCCGCACCAATAATGAGTGTTCTGCTGAGAACAACACAGGAAATACTTGGCAAATCATGCATTAATTAATAATGTTATAAATTCAAAGAATATTTGGGATTGTTGCTACATGCTCCATTCTAGGTGAATTTTGTATATTTATCGAATTGCTTCAAATAAATAAAGCGAGAGGTTTTCTGCGCTCATCGCTTATCAAATGGCTTTATCCTTTGCAGGATGTCAGCATATTAAAATTGGTTTTACAATTTTGGCCCTGAACTAAAATCCACCATCAACATTAAGTCCCCTGCCTAGCACATAATGGTTGCATTATTGTGGGGTATACATGAGATGATGACGCATAAAACGTAAAAAGACAAGATAAAGGAAGTTTACCTGGAGGGACTCTGACCGGCCGTGTTGGCAATCATCTGCGTGAGTACGCCGGGCGAGACTACGGGCCTTGGTGGGACCGGTTTCCTCCTTTGGGTGTTTGAGCCAAGAAGGGAATCCTTCTTCTATCAGGATTCTACGGTTACTCGTGTATAAAAGGGTGTTAACCCTTATATTTTTCCCTTACTTCCTCTTCTCTTTTTTTTCCCGCTCGACCAACTCCTGTCGTGATTTGCTGCCGTGGCCGAGCTTTGCCGCTGCCGGATTTTGCCGTCGACGTACCTCCGCGCTTGTTGTTCGTCCGCCAACAAGGTAGGTGCTTCGTCGTTCTCCCATTGTTTTGCTTTTTTTCGGTACAAACCCTAATTCTTAGGTAAATCTCTTTTGCTCTTGAGAAAACCATCCTGTTGCAGATGAAACTTCTTTACCAAAAATATCATGATTAATTCCACTAAAGAAATAAATAGCAAAGCCGTAGATATTGCTAGGATTGCTTAGTAAAACAAGCCATGAATCCTATGAATATACTGTTTTTTGCTCCTTTTTCATTGTTTCACGCAAAACCTAGCCTTAGGTTGTAATTTTATAAGACCCTAGCTTAGACTTCATGGACATGACTCCATGGACAACTTCGCTTGCTCATCCGTCCATAGAAAACCAGGCCATGATTATCTGCTCCACGTGCAGCTTGCATGCAAATCTGAATAAGTATAGGCCCCCATGTATGCGTGCTTGTGCCACGGTCAAGGGAGAATTCGAGTCAAGCTTCACTGGTCGTGGGCGCATACTCCACGAAATATATATATTTTATAATCGTAACTTCTTCTCACAGTATCTCATGGAGGCCGCTGGTGATGACTACTCTATAACCTCTCTAGAAAAAAGCTTCGAAGTTAACAAACCCGAGGCTGATGCGCGAGGAGGTGATGTCTAAAATTGATCTTCCACTTCGCGAGACTGGTCGTGCTATACATGGAATGTCTATATTGCACTTGCGCATCGCCCGAGAACGTGTTCGAGCCCTCTTAGCTTCAATCGACAGGGAGGAAAAATGGCGGCACAATGAAGTGTCGCTATTATCGGTTAGCGGAAGAGCTGAGAGGTTAGCAGCATAACTGAAAAGGCGAAGGGTTGAACATAAACGACGTCCGAATGAACCCGAGCACCCAAAGGTGGTCAGCAAAATCTCCAATGTTGCAGTGGCCCTTGAGGAAGATATGGAAGTTGTCCCTACTGAGGATGTTAAAGCGGAGAATGTTGCTGCAGAAATATCTGAAGGGGAAACTGAGGCAGATCCAAAGGAAGAAGCAATAGCGGCCCATGAAGATGATGTTGAAGCAGACTCCAGCAGTGGTGAAGACACAGTTGATCTCCTTGATAACTAAATCTCCTTGTTCCTTCTCTTTTCCCTTTTTTTTTGGACGAGTATTTTCTCATAACTTCTGAACATTCTCTCCTTGCACTCAGTGGCGGCTGAGTTCAAGGTCTTCCTCCTTTTTCTTGCTTGTTTGAACAAGGATTTTTATTTATGTTATTTTTGAAACAAATCTTCCATTACTGCTGCATCAGAATCTTCTCAGGTACAGTGATGTGCCTAGCAATGCTATGATGAAATACCACGAACCTGCCTGTCCTCCTATCATAAGATCCGCCTGATTACTGTTGAAGTAGACTATTCAAGGCGCTTTCCCATTTTCGTCTGTACATATTCTATTCCTCCAACGTTTTCAAAAGATACGAAGGGTTTCTTTTTAGGGTTTTCTTTCTGGTTTAATCTCGTGGGTAATGATGATTTAGGCGGACCCATAATTTTGTGTCATGCCTAGAGGGTAAAGAAATTCCTAAAGGAAATAATACTTTGATTAATTAAAAATTGAAACCCTAATAATTATGAATGCAAATAGTGCAATCATTTTTGGAGGAATTACAAACATTGCATTAAAGGGAAATTGTTGGAGGAACTGCTACGGAGAGTACTGGAGGAAAAGGATAGTACGACGCTTTTAGGTATTGTAGGGATTGAGCCATCGTGAGTGAATCGTCACGCCCTCAATCTTATCGGCGTTGATGATCTTGCAATAGCCGCCCAGGATGACATCTGCTACCAAATACGGTTCATCTTCCTTCGTTGGCGAATCAGATTGGGTAGTCATCTTCACTGCCACGTTTCTAACTTGAAATGTGGTTCATCTTCACTATCATATCTCCGATTTGAAACGGATTCGAACTTGGTATAATATCTTGATTCTGGGGCGCGTTGTCTCTGACCACTTCCAAGTTCTTGGCAAAACGCTTGAAAGGACCGGCGCCCAACTCACATCTCTTAGTGGAAGTTAGGTTGTTGATCGAAACAAGTCCCCAGGACTTATCAGGAATAGGATTCACTGTTTGTAAAAAAGGTTGTTCAATGAGACTTACTTAGGCTCAGAACCTTTTAAGGTACGACGAAGGGCTTTCTCCAGGAAGTTGTGTCAGACTTGCAAGTTGTTGATATGGAAATAAATAATCTTCAGGATTTGACGGCTCATTGAAGATTCTTTCATGTATTGAAGTCGGCAAAGGACACACTCCCACCGCTGCTTTGTTGTCGTGTATCCACGGGCGTCCCAGGACCATGTCGTAATTCGGATACTCTTTGACTATGTAAAATTTGGCATGTGTTGGAGTATCACCGATTTTATCTTTAAGGTCAATGCATCCATAGGCATCTCTAAGTTCTCCTTCTGAGCTCCTGATCACAGTTGGGCTGCAAATAGCTTCGTATTTCGAAATTTTTGCGGCTCTCAGAGTCTTGACAGTGATGATATTGAATTCGGAGGCTGCATCAATCAATGTGCTTTCAAACTCGACATCCTTCAAACGAGTGACGGTCAAGAGTCCCCAGTTCCCCTTGCTGGTCGCATCTCCCAGGAAAGACTGAGGTTCCGAGACTATTTCCTTTTCTGGATACAAGCGCCTGCCTGACACAATACGGTTGAGGGCTGCAAATATGTCTTGACGTTGTGCCTTGGAGAAATATAGGATTTCACATAAATGCTCCATCATAGACTGCACAGTCTTGCGAACAGAATCCCCGGAAATCATGCAGCTCCTAATAGGAAGAGGATCCATATGAACGCCTTCGTTTACTAACTGGAGTTCTCCTGCCTCTACCTTTTATCTGAAAATTGCTTCAATTTGTTGCAATCCTTGGTCGGGTGATGGACAAACCTATGGTAACGACAATACTTGGGATTTCCCATTTCTTCCTCAGTCGGCGGGCGTATGATAGGAGGTAGCTTGATCGCCTCATCTTGAATCCATGCTTCCAAGAGTTCTATGACTTCATTCATGGGAAATGGGAAGTTCGAAACTGTGTCTCCAGCTTCTTGCACATGAGCCTTGCCCGCTCCCTTTCAAGATGAAGTTGTCTGCGTCGGTGCTGCACGCTTGGGTTGTTGTTCTGTTGTTGACGCTTTCCTTTTCCTCCTTCGCCTACCACACTCACAGAAGGACCAGTGTTTATTGCTTGTTGATGAGGCGTCTTCTTCCTCGACTTTCACGCGCATCCTCATTTCGGACGACACTGGTTCTTTCCAATAACGCCTGGGCCGTTGTAGCTGAACGCTTGGCGGCTTCGTGGAGCTCCGAAAATGTTTGGAAACCCAAATTCTCCAACAAGGCGCGATATATGGGTACCATCCCGTTAATGCATGATTCCACAAACTGACGTTCGGTTATATTCGGATCATGAAAATCCAAAGCTTGAACCCTGAACCTCTTGACGAAGTCGTTCGGATATTCATTATTTCGCTGAAATATTCTTCCTAAGTCCGAAAAGGTGATCTGCTCAGACACGAAGAAATATTTCTTGTAGAAAGCAGATACCATTTCTCCCAACTGGATATGTTGTTAGGTGTGATGTTGTTGTACCAGGTGTACGCTCTTCCAGTAAGTGACTTTGAGAGTTCTTTCAGGTGGAGGACATGATTATATTCATGTTCCCTCAAGGATTCCAAAAATCGAGAGATATGTTCACGAGCGTTACCAGTATCATCATAAAGGGTGAATTGAGGTGAGGTGTATCCTCTGGGAAGGGGAATCCGTTGCATGTCTTGAGGGTACGGAGGTTGATGCTGGTGCATATCCATCAGATTTCCTTTGCCACGGATTTGGAGGAATCGTTCCAGGTCCTCACGTGTGATGAAGTTGGATGGCTGGTCCCTCTCTCTTGGACATTCCTGGTCCATTTCTCTCGGACGCTCAGGAGCAATACGAGCTTCTTCGTCCACGTAGGCCCGCGCCGCCGAAGTACCTGCTCCAGGTGCGTTGAATGTGTTCCTTGTTGGCTCCAGGGGCTGTCTTGGCTCTTATGGCAATCGATCAGTTAATGTCTCGAGAAAAGTGAGTACCTCTTTCTGAGTTGTAGCCATGTCTGTTTGCGCCCTAGCGAGAACTTCTTGTTTCTCCATCAAATCCACCATGGTAATAGGGGGTTGTCCTCCTCTGGATCCTATGGCCTCTCGTCCTGACGGAGGAGTGGCAGTTGCTCTGGTGACGGCTGGAGGCGTTACACTCGAAGAAATGTCGGGGTTTGCAGTTGCTCTAGCTCTGGTGATAGGAGGCGTTACTCTCAATGGAATATATCCACCTGTTCCGCTACTGCTGGTGGTAGAGGACGTAATTCCAAGAGATACATTGATCGTATTGACATGATGCACGGTAACACCACTGATCGGGATATCAATGCCGAGAGTGTTGTCGGCGTTGGTTCCGTCGAGATTGGTTGCTGATCCAGACCTAAGATCCACCATTTTTGAAACCAGTAAAATTGAATTGGGTTTTGAAGAAATTGACTTCACAACCGAGAGATTAATCTCCCACTGTGGTCGCCAATTGTTTATGGGTGAAAACTATTTCTGCTGGTTTTGGCAATTTTGGGTGTGTGCAGATGAGAAATGAATCTAAACCCTAAACAAATGCACTGCACGGGAGTGCTTTTTGATTCGAGAGATCAATCTATACAATTCTGGCCTAAACCAAGAAATGGTCGTTCCAGACTTGCTTCGGTCACATAGTGAAGGAGATGGGGTTGATCTTAGGGAGGGAAGTGAAGAAGGTGTTGAGATTGTGAAGGTGTTGGTTGTTTATGACTTGTATCAGAAAGATGAACTGGCTTGCAATAATGAAAGCTATCAGTTTTGGTTGTTTTCTGGATACTGATGACAACACTTGGTTTTTTTCCTGTGTTGTTTGGAAATAGGTGAAGGACCTATTTATACAAGTCATTGAGCGCAACCCTCATCTCATAGTAAGTGGAGGAGGTGAAGTGATGGAGTAGTGGGGTCGTGTAGGAGTGTTGATTGTTACACGATCACACCTTTTCCTACTTCCCTCATCACTGTTAACCGTCCACCTTTTCCTAACACGTTCTTGTAATGGCGCGTTGTACGCTGCACGCTGTAAACCGCCATACCAATACCCCAGTAAGTATCCCCCAGTTTGTGACATGCTTGATGTCTCGAATGAGCGGATCATGGGACCCACCGCAAGAAATAACATACGGTGCTAAGTTAAATAACTAAGTTATTTAAGAAATTGATATTCATGAAATATCGTGTATACTCGATGCATGTAATGCATCGAAAACAATCAATACGTATGAAGCGTCGCTGTTTTAAAGCTTAACCGAATAAGTCGCGGATTAAGCGTCTTAAAATAGCATCACGTCCAACCATCTTCGAGTGTTCGTTTGGAGGCCGCATAGGCGAGCCATCCCCTGGTCGATCACTCCCTGTGAAAGAGTGGCGGACGGTGATCACTGAGGTGCTTCATTGGTCATCTAGCTTTTAACCTAGGTTGTCCGACCAAGTTGGCAAAGTTGGACGGACGAGATGGTTTAAGGCATATATATACGACCGTTGATGGAATTTTAGGGTTTTTAAGAGGTGCGCAAGCATCCCTCTTTGGCTTGATCGAATTCAAGCATGGGCGTTAATTTTGGTGGGACCGATCGGTCACGCACGTCTATACCTCTCAGACCCATGAAGGCTTGATCTAGGCCACTCAAATTTACTGGCAAAGATGGGTCGTGATCGATTTGCGACAGAAATCCATTGTCGCAAAGGATTTGGAAGTCGCGTGACATGCCACCTTTGGGCGTGCGTTTCGAAGCGTTTAGCCATGTTTCGCCTAGGCCGGCCGGTCACACGCACAGGTGGTCCCACGGTGATCACGTCGACATCCTTGGGACCTATTGAGTCTATATCTACACCCTACGTTTAGGCTAGCGAAGATGGATGGACGCGATCGAACTACGACAAATATGCATCGCCGCAAACCCTAATTAGGGATTTTAAACAGTCACACACACGTGACTTTTTCCAAATGGTTTGGCAAGCCATGCTTTCCCCTTGGGAGGACCGACAGTGTGGGCCCCACGTTGGGATGACGGTGAACATATATGCACCTTCCTGATGGTCCTAGGCCCGATCTAAGCCATCCAAACATGCTGGCTAAGTTGGATGGTTGTGATCGTTTTAAGACACTAGTGGAATTTCCTCGATCTTTTAAAGCATCACGCCAGCCATGTTTCGAGCAAACGTTCATTGCTGCATGGCATTGCCGTGAGAAATCCGATCGGGTAAGTGAGGAGCGGATCCGCCAATGTGTGCATTAGCGCTTCACTGATCAATCGCGGGACGATCCAAGCCGTCCAACTAGGCTGGCGAAGTTGGACGGTCGTGATGATTTTAAGACTGACCTGATCAGTCTCGCTCGTTCGAGCCTTTCCCAAAACAACACGGCCACCCTATTTTAGGGCTGGCGTTCGGCGGGTGGTTGGGAGTATAGCGTGTGTTCGACCGGCTAGGGCATAAGCGAGCCCGCCGGTGGTCATCACGGTGATCGCCTGCTCCTGCTAGGGTTCGTCTAGTTTGGTTAAATCATGCGGTCAACTTGCGTGGCCGTGATCGTTTCTGAGACTGATACGGACAGTCCAGATTTCCCTTAGGGAATTAAATATACTCGATCGGGCTAATATAAGCATGCCGATTGATCGCTGTCGTATGCGTCAAAAATAATATTACTTTCTCACAACTTAAAATATATAATATAGCAAGGGTAAGAAAGGATCATTCCCACAGAGAGGATCTAGGTTGTCAAGATTTTTCGGTTTCCTATATAAACAAGGGGGGATTTCTGATTTTTATGTAAAAGAAAATAAACTAAAAGAAAAAAATGAAATAAACAAGCAAATCAATAAGATGAAGATATTGGTCAAGGATTAGTTTTCATTCACAAACATGAATTTGTAACAATAGCTAGAATTGATATTTAATCTCAACTTTTATCAAAAGTCCTAGGATACCTTGATCGCAAGAATATCCCGCTAATTTCCTCTTGTCATCAACAAACACATTAAAAGATGCGAAAGTGAATTCTTCCTAGAAAACAACCTAAAGTGTAAAAGCACAATTAAGTTTAACTCCCTAAGAGCACTAAGTTCTATGAAATAAGACTAATCAATGCAAACGAACGTGTAAAAGCACTAATCCGTTTTAACAAAGGTTATGATCCACATGTGACTACTAGGTGTATCACTACAAGCAATAATCACAATTATGCTACGTGTATTCAAGGTGTATCACGTTTACGTATAATAAACCCTAAACTAGCAATAGATATGATTACGAGTTCTACCAATTTGCAACTTGACAAAACTAACAATCAATCATACATGGCGATATTTCTAGCGAATCATAATCGACAAAACATGGAGACAAAACTAATTTATTGAATGAAAACCCATATTTGGAAATCCAACTTATTCCTTAACCAATAATAAAATCTAGGTACTCATGGTATAGGAGTTCATCACAAGAAGAAAAAGAAAACTCATGTTTCTAACCCTAGGCTAAAAGTAGAAGAAGAAGATAATAATCTGGAGATATCTAGGTTTAGAGAAAGACTTTTATATTTATATGCTTCTCCCAATCCAAAAGGACACTCTTTCCAATATTAGGTCTTCTCAAAACCCATCTCCAAGTGGTCCACTAGACCCATGTATGAGAAATATGTCTCTGGAATTTTGGGTCCAAAACTGGTCGCCGGAGTTGATGACGTCATCACCGGAATTGTTGACGTTATCGCCGGAATCTGACCGGAATTCGCACCACTGGTCACCTGAGAACTGCCGCCGGCAAGCTGAGTCAAACTGACGGTCTTCTCAAGTCTCTGTTATCTTTGACGGTCTTCATAACGGCGCCGTCATCTTTGGATCACTGAGTCATATGAGCTGGATTGTTGAGTCAACTCGCCGTACTCCGATTCCGGCAGAGTCTCCCCTGTTTCTGCTCAGTTCCCGGCCAATTCCGAGCCATTCAAATCCCTGCATTCCTAACATACATCTACTCATTCCACATCAACATCATCACAACAGCCTCCAATTCCACTTTTTGGTTCAACTGCAACCAAACTCAATCCACTCCAGCAGCTGCATTTCACTACCATAACACACTTAACAGCCTTCCAAACTTGCTCCCTTTCTTCCCTTACTGCCATCACCAGCTTGGTCTCGACCTCGAACACACTCATTCATCACCAGCTCCATTAGCAGCAATTACAGAAGCAATTCGAATCCAGAATCGCTTCATAGACCTTCACGCATAGCTACGGTACCCATGGAAACAACATTAATCTTCAATCAGCTACTTGCTGATGTTTGCAGCCTGGTCTTGACCAAATCCGAGCCACTGCCAACACCATGTCCATCAAATTCCGACCGTATTCACCATCTTCAAACCATTACGGCAGCAACAACTGTTCTCCTTCAGTGTCATGTATCTGGCAGCCATCCTGCAACCCGCTAATATTTTATAGCAACAACAACTTCTTGCTTCCCTAAATCTCCATTGTTGTAGCTTAAACCATTACCACTTCAGCTGCAATCTCATTTCCTTAAGCTCCATCTCTGCCTAGTATTAATTCATAGCATCACACATACATTTTAACTTCCAAAACCACCTGATACTTAGAACAACGACAACTCATTAGTCGGAAACAGTGCACTTGTAATTGCACTTCTTGTAATCATCTCTGTAAGCCAATTCCATAACCTGAGCACCAGTACCACTTCACCTCGAGCCATTCTGTCACAACACATAATCCAGTATCACCATTTCTTCAAGCCAGCAACATAAGCTTCAGAGCATCTTTTTTCCTTGACTGCAATCTACCGTCTCCATTGTAGCTTCTCTGCAACACAACTTCACAGCAGCAACCTTCACCTGTACCTGAATTCATTCACAAGACCCATTCAATCTCAGACCTCAACCAATGCCATCTTTCAGCCACCACCACTTGAATAACGGCTACGATATAACTTCCCCTGGCAGCAACCAACAGTAACATCACTCTTCTCTATTTTCACAAACCCTTGTAACTCAGCCAATCACAGATACAACTTCTTCTTCCACAATAGAATGACTTTACCCTTCTTCATCTCAGTGTCCAAATTCGATTCACAGAAAACCCATCTTCCTAAATCGACAGAAAACCCAAATTCTTCATTTCTCATGAACCCATAACACCAATTCGAACTCAACCGCAGAAACCCATCTCATAATTCGTACCCACTTCAACAGTTTCTCAATCATCCTTGAATTTACTCCGTTCATCCTCTGTTACAGCCATAAACCCATGATAATCATCTTCTCGGATTTTCAATAATCAACAGCATTACATTCTTCCCATCAGCTCCACACATCACTGATTTCAACTGAAACAATTTGTGTTCTTCCCTGTATCTTGTCAAAGCTCAGAACCCTAAATCAATTGATTCTTCTCTGGAACCCTAATTTCACATTTCAGCTCACCTTCAATCAACGACACAATTCATTAAAGCAACAATTAGCCAAATCCCCTTTCTCCAATCTCGTTTCCTCCCTGATTCGCAGATTCACTTTCTCTGATTCCTTACTCTACTTCTTCAAGCAGCCGACAACAGAGGAGAAGAAGAAAATGGGGTAAAATGAATTCTACTTTTCCTCTCTCGACCTAAATGTGGTCTGTATAAGTGGAACGGGTATTTACACCCCAATAACAAGAACATGCTGCCAAGGTGAGGTGCCCCTTAGCCTTAGCTCGGCTACGTATAGATCGCCTGTGAATTGTCCTTTGCGCTCCAAAGGAACGTTTTCTCTTTCTTTTGCTCATAATGACTCCATTACACCTGATAAACTCAAAACAAACGTAAAATACACAATTCATACGAAAAATAGCAAAGAAAGCATAATCAATAGATAATAAATCTAGGTGTTTATGACCCCTATCAGATTCCCACACACTTAGACTTTGCTAGTCCTCGAGCAAATCAAACTAAAACTTACAACTTCAAAGCGTTCCAGCGTCCCAAGCATCCAAAGAGTTATGAGGACATAGAGTTTCTGCATGCTAGTAATAAGAAGTTAGAAATACTAAAGAACATATTCTCATTCTTAAATGTTGAGTGAGAAATAACCACACCATAATGAGAGAACGCGTGTTTGAGAACGATCAATAAGCATTTCGCCTCGACTTCTGCCCCACCAAAAAGGATTTTATGAAAATTGTACTCAAAAAGACGGCTTTTTTATGGGTCTCACATGAGTGCAGGTAGGAATGAAGAGAGAAATCCTGCAACACGTTGAATGGTGGGAAGGATAACTTCCGAAATATTTTAAAAACCCACATCTTTTAACATTTTGAAAAACCATTTTTTCTGACGATCTCTAAGAAAGGAAATCAACCACTATTATCGAGGATGAGATTACTTACTCACATTCACATCCGATTGCCAATTATGATAACACCACTCTCACGGCATCCAATAGAAACGTCTTCGCTCCTCGTTTTCATCTTCTTCATCTTCGTCTTCGGCTTCAACTATTGATGATAAACACTTGAACTTCGTAATTCCCTGAAAATTTGTAACTCTTTATCTTAAATACTTGTCGCTTGAGACTTCGTTATAGATTTTCCTTCCCCACGGCTTATTAAATAAATAAAAACCCAAAATACCAAAAAATTTCTTATCATCGATTTTTTTTTTAATAAGAGAAATAAAATACAAAACAAAATAAAACAAACCATGGTCGTGGGAAAAGTACTTTACCGCTTGATTCTTCACAACTTGTATCGTCTCGAAATCATAAACTTCAATAATTCTCACCTTTTGCTTTTCTTTGCTTTTGTAAATAAGTCTTCAACGTATATGTAAAAATCTGCTCATTGTATGTTGCTTTACTTGGATATAAAATTTGCTCTTTTTTCTCGTTCCGTTGCTTTTAAACCTTGAACGTCTTCAACTTTCCTTGTAGATTTTGATGTTGCTCCTTGTTGTTGATGATGGTAGTGTTTATATGGATCCGTTGTTGTCGAGAGAGAGAATGGTGCTAACTGCAAATCGAACTACGAGAAGGAGGCTTTCATCCATAGACGTCACCCTCATGATTGACAAAATTAGCACTCAAGAGATCAAAAATAGTGCTGAAAATTGGTGTGAAGTTGGGTAGCTCACCATTCTACCCGGAATTAACGTACGGTGACACACACTCAAAAGAAAGCTCTTTAGTTAGATGGAAAAATTTCTGGTCGGTGCCTCACATGATATAAATAGGGTAGTCTCCACTAATGATTGATCAACAACTCTAATAATGCATTTCTCCCTGCTCCTAATTTGCATCACCGGCATGATTAAATCCATTATTTAACACTCTAACAAGTAAGAAATTCGAACGTAGATACCTAACACTTCCAAGTTCAGTTATGTCGGTCAGAATTCTCTATGTAAACATACCTAGAAGTATGCTAGTGACTCTAAAATCTCTAAAAGTTGAAGGTTTTATGCAAACATGCTTAATCACTCCCCCACGCTTAAACTTTACATTGTTCTCAATGTAATTGAATCGTCCTAATAAAGTCAAGGTGAGAAATTTTAACATGATATGTAAATAACAAAAGAAAAAGCAAAAGGATAAGAAATACAAAACCTATGGGTTGCCTCCCATTAAGCACTTGTTTTAAAGTCGACGGCCCGACTTGACTCTTGTAAGATTCATTCCCCATATACTAACAATCGGAAAATTTGGGGATCCACCCATAGAACCCGTTTTGCACACGATAACTCCATACAAATATTAGCACAAGAAAATGGAAACGAAGCTATTAACCGATAAAAGTTTCCCCCACACTTATTCTTGTCCACACTTGGAAGTATATAAAGAATGTAAAAGTCGGGTACTTCCACGGTTTCTTGTTCCAAAACCTGCATAGTATGAGAATCAAGTATCTCTAATGGCGGAAATCGAGAAACAAAGTCATTCAACAATATTCTAGAAGCACATACATTCAAACCAATAAGAGGTAAAGGAGAAGAATCAATATGAAAATGGTTAGACAAACCTTGCACAATCTCTTGTATCACGTAATACTCTTCATCCTTGAAAAACTCAAGTGAATTATGCACCTCTTTTATATCATGGTCCTCTATCAAACCTTGCAACCATTCTTCATCCGTTTCTACCTTAACTAAAGTCTCGGCATCAACATCTTCATTGAAATCCTTTGCAAGATCAATTGGGTCTTCCACAATATTTGTCATATCGGTTTCATTCTCAACACACTTATCTTTGTTGTAAGGCACATACTCTTTTGCGGATGCAATTCTGTCCATAAGGAATTTCTTTAGAACACTCATTGCATCATCCTCAAGCTCCACCCTTTGAATAGGCTCTTGATCATTATTAAGATCAATGCTTGAGTAATCTACACAAGTGTCATCATAGTCCTTTTCATCTTCATCTTGATTCCAGAATTCCATTGTACACCTTTGGGTAATGTCACCATGAGTTACTTCAAACGACGTATCTTCATAATCATCGTCAATTTCATAGCTAACATAAGATTGGTTGTTGCTGAATTTAGTGTTGCTAACCTCAAACTCATCCTTTTGAATAGGCGAATGATCATTATTAAGATCAAGAGTTGAGTTAGCTACACAATTATTAACGAAAGTCCCCAAAGGTTGGCCTTTTTCAACATTAGCATCAATCAAATATTCAACACACACCACAGGCACATTAGAATAATTATTGCTTTGAAAACAAAATTCTTCTTCATACCTTTCTTCCTTGTATTCATCAATGCTTCTTCGTAAGATAGCCATACCTTCACGAAGTTCTTGGAGTTGCTCGTTTGTAGCCTCTTTATCTTTTTGAAACTCTTATCGTAAAAAGTTGGAAAAATTGTCTAACAAGTTAGAGACTTGTTGTTCACGAGCATAAGAATCCTCCAATCCTTGTGGTTGTTCACACATATACCCGCCATAAGGTTGTTGAGGAAAACCATAAGGATCCATGGAATATTGGTCATAGCCAATGAATTGGTTTTGATTATACCCCTGGAATTGTTGGAAGTTTTCATGTTATTGAGATTGTTGGAAACCGTATCCATTGTTCCAATATGCTCCATCCATGAGAAATAATTACCTGAAACACGATTCTCAAAACAAGGTTAAAAACCAGAAAATAAAACAAAACTAAAAAAATAAATAAATAAGAAACCAAAAACAAGTGACAACCGCTTCCTCCCCGGCAACGGCGCCAAAATTTGACCGGTTGTTAGCCGTGCAAATATAATTCACTTTCTCGCTCAACTAGATATAAATATAGTATGTGATAAGAAAGAGTTCGTTCCCACAGAGAGGTCTTGGGTTGTCAATATGTTCCAGTTTCCTATATAAAATAATGGGGGGATTTTCTGATTTTTATAATATAAAAGTAAAATAAAAGCAAACAAAACAAATAAAGCGAAGCAAACACGCAAATCAAGATGAAAGAAATTGATTAAGGATCCGTTTTCATCCACAAACATGTTTTTCAACAATAACTAGAATTAATATTTAATCTCAACTTTTATCAAAAGTCCTAGGATACCTTGATCGCAAGAATATCCCGCTAATTTCCTCTTGTCATCAACAAACACATTAAAAGATGCGAAAGTGAATTCTTCCTAGAAAGCAACCTAAAGTGTAAAAGCACAATTAAGTTTAACTCCCTAAGAGCACTAAGTTCTATGAAATAAGACTAATCAATGCAAACGAACGTGTAAAAGCACTAATCCGTTTTAACAAAGGTTATGATCCACATGTGACTACTAGGTGTATCACTACAAGCAATAATCACAATTATGCTACGTGTATTCAAGGTGTATCACGTTTACGTATAATAAACCCTAAACTAGCAATAGATATGATTACGAGTTCTACCAATTTGCAACTTGACAAAACTAACAATCAATCATACATGGCGATATTTCTAGCGAATCATAATCGACAAAACATGGAGACAAAACTAATTTATTGA